>NC_028641.1:24183945-24220476 GCF_001406875.1 Solanum pennellii | reverse complement strand
CCACAAATCTCCGATAATAATTAATATTAATTTATTTAAAAAATCTACCCCATCCTATTTAATTTTTCTCTCCAAATTTTTATTTTTTTTTACGTTTTTCTTGTTTTGGGTTAGATATGAACATGCATATATTTTTAGAAATTTTTTTTTACTAGTGTGCCGAATATAACATAAACAACTAACAAACAAAAGTCTCGTGGCGGCAAGTAAAAAATATCTTCGATATATATATATATATCTAAACACTGAAAAAAAGATTGAAAGCGGAGGGTTAAATAGGATGGGTAAAATTACATTTTTAAGAAAATAAAATAATATCTAAATTATTATTTGATGAGGGGGAGGAGATGAAGTAAAAAAAATGAAATACTTTTATAAAAGAAATTTAAACAAAATAAAAAGCTTTAAAAAATGGTGTGGGGTAAGAAAAATATTTTACATTTTATTATATAAAAAAATATTAATTTTTTTAATTTTTAATTTTAACTAATACTAATAATTTATTTATTTTTTGTCAAGGTTGAATATTTTGTCCATATGAAGTGTGATGTGGAAATTCTTTAAAATAAAAGAGAGAGAGTATATTACACATACCATGATGAGAGTGGTATAAAAGAGAGAGATGCGTTTCTCAAACTAAGAAGTGATAGCTTAGATATCAAACTCAAACTGTCAATAGATAGGTATGAAACTAAAAAAAAAGGTATTATTTAAATGTGTTTTGACACTTATCTCTATTATTTTTCAAGTAAAATTACTGTATAAAAAATGATCATTAGCAGCAATTAGTTAATAACAATAAGTTAATTATCGTTAATATGTGTTGTACATAGTAGTCTAAAAAAATGTATTAGTGCGAAAGAAAAAATATCAAAAGTGACATATATCTTTTGCTAGCATACACCAACTACTAGTGCCAGGATAAGTAAAATTACCGTATAAAAAATATCATTAGCAGCAATTAGTTAATAACAATAAGTTATATATATATAAGGAAATCTCAATTATACATTTATATTTATAATTATAAAATAATACTAACCTCAAGCCTGTTTAATATAATTAGATAATAAAAAATATATTAGTATTCCACATGTGGTGACTTCATTGAGCGTATATTTTGAATTAAATGAGAGACATTATAAATTATAATGAAGCTGCCCAATTTGACTGGTATTTAAATACTCTGCTCCTCAACTTAATAGTGAGTAGGCGGCTGAAGGGTAACTGTTTTAGGCCCATATTTTTTTGTGTGTGCCTGTTTGAAGAGGGGTAATTTTTAGGAAATTTATGCAGAATAACTAATATTTAATACTTTTTTAAATTAGATTTTAATTGAATAAATTAGATATTATAGGTATAATTTAGTAAAATTTTTAATTCTTAATACTTTTTTTGTATAATTTTTAGTACTCGTTTTTGTAGTTAAATATTTGTTACTAACTACGACAAATATGTAATACTCTTTTTGTAATAAAAAATTGAAGAAAATAAAATTAGGCCCATTTTTTATGTTGCATTTTTACTAAGTATTGTTTTTGTTCTGATTTCTTTTCCTTATATTTTTTATTTTCTTTGTTTCTATTTTTAAATATAAGTACCTTCTTTATTGTTGCCTTCAATTTATAGTTATAGTTGTGTAACGGTTTGAACCGTCGTTATATGAGAAGGGAAAAAATTCACAAAAAAATTGGATCATGTCTCGCTACAGCGCGTCAGATGCCGCTGGCCCGACGGCACTGCAGCGGCAACTTACCCCGCTGTAGCGGGATCGGCGAGGCAAAATCTGAAATTTTGAGAAATCCTTATTTTTCTACCTATCTAAAAATAACCCATATTGTCGTAAATAACCTAGAAACCTCAGAAAAGTTATTCGAAGTTTGAAAAAGAAGGAGAAGGAACTTTCTAGCATGGGGATTGGCAGAATCTTGCGAATTCTTGGCAAATTCACCGTAGTGAATCCGAAAAAGCTGGAAAAGAAATCAAAACTCCGTGAAATTGCTTGGCGCCCCAGTAGGTTTTATTTTTATGCATTGAGTAGTTGTAAATTTGTGCTTACCTTGTAGTATGCGTACACCTTCATACCCCGAGTAAAATTAATTGAAAATTTTCTATAATGCAATGTATTAGGGGTTAGTGCTTGATGTAGTGACTAAGCAAGTGTTATTCCTTGCTTTCTTGAGTAGGATTCCCTTATTAAGCAAGGGTATCTGGTAGAAGAGTATAAAATTTGGTCTATGCTAGGTTCGACCTATCAAAGTAACAAGTAGATGAAAGTTAGTAAATTAGGTTCAAACCCTAATGATGAACCCTAATGAAGAAGTAGTGGTGAGTTGGTCTCTTGCGTAATTAAGACTATGACGGGAAATTCTTAGGGGATGGTTGTGATTCTATAATGTGTTTGATATATGCGCGTTTGTGCTTCATGTTGATACGGGTATGTATGTGTATGGTATGATGTGGTTCTCATTTGTTGAAAAGGAGATGTATGAATTGTTAATAGCATGAAATTATACTTAATTATATGATCTTGATAATGTGTTGTGGTTGTGATTATGGCGTGTGAATGGAGATCGAATTGCCACGTTCCGGTAAGCTAACTATTGGATAGGGTTGCCACGTTCCAGCACAACATTTGGATTGGATTGCCATGTTCCAGCATAATTATGGGATCCAATTGCCACGTTTTGACAAGATAACAGTTTGGGTGTGAATTTCATGAGAAGAGCGACCATTGAATGGGGTTCCGTGAGAGAACCAATTAATTGTGGTAAAAGTGTGTGGTGAAACATGATAGGTTCATTATTGTTCGTAGTGAAGTCCTTAATGGTCCGGCATCGGTAGATTGTGTGTATGCATATGAATATAGGGCGACGGGGATATGTCTTTATAACGTATACTGGTTGGTTAATGGCCAAGGGTCAATGTATTTTAGAAGGGGGGGGGGGAGTGAGGAATAGAGAGATGTTTGTGGGGTAAGTAACAAAAGAGAGTGGACCTAGTTTAGAATTGAGGTAATGAAATTATGTGGTCTTGGTTAGACAAGGTGATAAGAATTAAGGGTATTATACGATCGACTGGAAGGTGTAGTACACGGAAATACTTGATGGGGTTAGCATGTTCTAGGCTATGAACTAATAAACTTGGAAATGACAAGTTGCACGCATATGCGTGTATTTTGTTTCATTTCCACCATAATTCTTAATGCATAAGAGAAAGTAAAAATTTCTTTTATCCTTTATTTAATTTGATTTGCAGGAACAAATTACACATGTTTGTCACATTCGCAGCAAATTAAATTGTTGCTGAAGTTTATTTTAGGCAATGTAACGATTACTAATTCTTCTTAAACATTCTTATTTTCATATGATTTCGAATATAGTGATCTCAATCTACGATTTATTTTCTCTCATTATGCAAATCTCAATACTTCATGTTACTACAGAAGCAAGTGCACATAAGAATGTATTAGTATGATCAGAAATTTAGTATTATGATACATTATCAGATGTTTGATACATCAAATTTGTTTGTGTATGATACATTATCAATTTAATGTATCCTGACTTATACTACATGCTGCTTCTTTAGGATGATGAACCAGATCAAGGCCCTCAAGATCTTAATGAAGCAACAACAAATGAAGACATAAATTATAATATATCATGTACTAATTTATTAGGCATAATACGTATATTCGAATTTATACTAAATATATCTCATATTCATATTTTTTTTTGTATATGGTACATAGCTATGTCGATCTATACGGACATGATTCATAAATACTAATTTATACTTCCTGTATCGATCTCAAGGCAACTTATGAGCAACAATTAACTATTTAATGTATCACGTAATAACACAATACTTATCCGTTAAAACAAGATACATAAATAGTAATTTATCAAGCACTAACTTTTTAGATATGATACATGAATTTCAATTTATGCTAAATGTATCCATTACATATCAACTATCACATAAGAATGTCTATCTAACATCTTATGAGTAGGGGTGCTCATGGTTATGATTAACAACCATCCTAAACCGCAATTCGAACCAAATCGATTTTAAAAAAAATTGATATTTGGTTTTGTTTGCTTAGGCTTGGTTTAAATTTTGAAAACCGCTACTGTTTATTTTGTTTTACTAAAAAAACCGCAAAAATAAGCAAATTGAACCGATAAATTAGATATATAAGTTAATCTTACTTATTATTTATAGATTAACTTGATTTTATTTTACATACTATTTTTTCGCAACCTTATTGTATTAGATACATTTTCAACTACATGATGATACATTATATTAAAATGTATCGAAACCATATTGAATGGTACCATCTCCACAAACACGTTCTCTGGTACATTATTATCAAATAGCTAATGATACATTGTTTTTTTTTTTAAAAAAAAAGGTATACAAAACATAATATGTTACAAAAAATGAATACAAGGTTGAAAATTTTAACATTTCAATTTATTGTATCAAAATTTCACCAACTATTAGTAATTGGAATGTTTTATCGAAGTAAAAGTTGAAAAGCAAAAACTAAAAATCGATAATCTCAAAATAATGTATCTGAAACATAATAGTAGTCCCAAAAAAGAGTTTGTCAATCTTCTTTCAGAAAGAAAGTACAATTTCATCAATTATGACCTTTAACGTCCACAACAATTTGTGTTTGTGCTTATCTTTTCATCTAGACTTTTTCCTTCTTTTCCTTGATCGTCTAGGCATCTTTTTGTACTTGGTGGTAAGATAATTTCTTTCAAAACAAACACTGGTACTGATCAATTATTCTTATCCAGCATTAGGACCACTGAAACTTCATACGTGTTTGCCAATGCAGTTGGTTTGTAGTAATCAGAGCAGTATGGATGTATCTTTGTAATATTTTGCTCTTCACAACAATGATTGTATGCGTAAAAGGAATCTCGTCATACTGAAATCTCCTATAGTTACATATTTTTCTCTTAAGGCAAACGATGTATTGTCGTCCACCTATATACATTGAATAAATAAATTTAGAACATGGAACAACTTGTGCACATTTAAAAGTGAGAGATACATCATATATCAATTAACTCAATTCAAGATACACAAAAGCCTAATGATAATTAACTCCAAATACGCGATAATTTATATATTGATACATATAAAGAAATTCATATACTGATAAATAAAAATTCACATATATCTGATACTTTATAGTAATGACACACTGACTCACATTTATAAAAATTCATTGCATACAAAACTAAAATTAAATCAAGTTTGAATCAGCAATGTATCATGAGTTATATGTACATATACAAATTCAAAAATGAAAAAAGAAATTCACATGTATCTGATACTTTATATTAAAAGTACAGTAATTCACAAATCTTCAAATCTACAACGTCTACTTCAAAGTTTTAATGTATAAATTTCTATCAGTAATATATCATGACATATCAATCATGTACAAATTTATGAATGAAAAACAATGATTAAAGAACATGAATATATGTTTCATACCTTTTGTTATCAGATTTTTAACTCAAAAACTGAAGTTATGACAAATAATAACTATTTTTGCCCAAGCTAAGTGTAAATAACAACTTTAATTGCTTTCATATTTGGGATCTGCCATTACCCAACGGTAAGCAACCACCAGAAAAAAAAAAGATGCCAAGAATGTTGGCAAAGAAACTCAACCTGATCGTCCATAGTGAGATTCGTGTAGAATTTAAAGAACCCAAAAACTACGATCTTCAATTTTTTCTTCCTTCGAAAGTGTTAGTCATCAAATTATTCATTATGTATCTTATCAATTTTTCAACAAAAAATTTGAATCCTACTCAAAAGTTTCTTCGTTGAAATATGGACAAAGATGAACATGGATTTTGAATATTAAATTGATTTGTTATTTTAGGATATACGTTTCTATGATGAATACAGTAAAAAGTAACTAAATAGCATAAATAATGGGATTTTATTTTGATTTTCTGTTTTGTTTTTCTTTTTAAGTGCAACAACAATATATATAATATATCACAATTAATGTATCCGGACAGCCAATTATGCATCCGGATGGCTAATATATTAAGGGATTTTTGTAAAATAGAAAAGAGTAGGGATAGGATGTAATATAAGTTTTACACCATGGGATTTATGTAAGTTATAATTTTTGTTGCTATTGTGATATTTGTTAAGAAATAAAAAATCTTTTTTTATAGGAAAATTAAAAAAAAACTTTTTAAACAAGATTTTTTTTATAATTTATTTTTCTATGTCTTTCTTTTTAATGTAATTTTTTTTAAAAAAAGCTTTGGTCATCATTTTAGGCCTACGGCCAACCACTAGTTCTAGACAACGCTTGTAAAGTGTTGCCTAAAATATTTTTGGGGACGCTCTCAAAGCGTAGCTCATGTTTTTAACATTTAGCTACACTTTATATTGACAACACTTGAAAAGTGTACTCTTTTATGGTATAAACTATACTTTATAAGTGTTGTACAATATGATATAATTGACAACAACTATTAACACATATAATCACACTTTTAAGGCGTCCTATTTTTATAATTATAAAAATAACACATTACAAGTGTGGCCTTAAAATTTTTACTAAAATATTATATTCCCTCCAACATTTTTAACTCTCCCTCCCATTTTTATTGGCAAAAAAAAAAAATTTCATCAAATAGTAATTTTATGAATACATAAAATATTTGTGAGAAGAACACGCTATTCTCTTTCTCGAAAGAACTGAGTTGAAGAATTGAGTCAAAGAACTGAATAGCTGAAGTCGTCTTCTCTGATACCGATTCTCTTCTCCGATAATGATTTCATCAAGCATGAGTTCAATTCTCTTTTCCAATACCGATTTCTTCAAGCGCATGTACTCAAAACAGTCTTCTTGTTATTGATTGATTTTTTGTTTTGTGTTGAGAAGAGGAGAATAAGAAGGAATTGATTACTTTGAGGTTGTTGGCAAGATGAACTGAAGCTAAGTCTCCCCGTCACGCTTTTCTCTTAAATTTCTCACAAAAGAACACGATTTCAGACAGATTTCTAGCTGAAGAGCTTCTCGCTGAACGACACGATTTACATCATAGTTCTCGCTGAAAACATTGAAAATTTAAATTTTAGCTTTAGAGATGTTGATATTCTTGTGTTTTTTATACGATTTTTGGGAGTGTAGCTCGTATTTTAGCTTCATCGATTCATTCTTTTTCCTAAGCATTAATCACTAAATAAGTATAAGTGGGTTGATTCTTCACTTGAGAATTTTTTTATTAGGTTTATAAGACGATCAGGGCTGAAATCGTCCATGATAGTATTTAGAAGTTTGAGTTCATGTAATCGATTATGAATTGTTACAGTGAATATTCCTTGAATTCAAACAAGTATCTAACCAATACATTACGTGATAGTTTAGATGTTTGATCCTTCACTTCATGTAATTGATTTAGAAAAGTTGAAATTTGCTCATACTTAGATGCTTTGTTCCAATATCTAAGGTGTACACCAAATAAAGTACTAGAATTACTCGATATAACCTAGTACTTGTTTGGATAATCTTTTTATGATTTGAAGGTGTAATATGGATTCTCAAATCAAAATTATGTGAAACTTTCTTCTCTCTCACGATAGATGTTGTATATGATATCCATTTCCTTTATCAAGTCAATGGCATAGTGACGGTCACCATATCATCAATTATCCACATAGTAATTGAGTAATGCATTATTGTGAATTGATATTCTGTAGACATTGAGAAGAAGGATCATGTAGTTCGCTGGAATGCCTTGGTCTATACAATTTTAGATGATTAACAAAAGTACAGGTCCAAGTGCCTTGATCTAGACTGTTTTACATGACTAAAGAAAAAATCACTACTAGAAAACACTGCATTTAACAACGAACGTCGTTAATAGTTTGTTGCTATTTTGCTTGTTGCTAACAAAAATCAGTCGCTAATTCATCGATAAGTGGGTTTAACAACATAATTTGTTATTTAGGTACAAAATTATTCTATTGCTAAATCCAATTTTTTAGTAGTGAATCCAGATTTTGTTCCTATCTAAACTTGTAAAATTCACCAATAACTACATTTGAAGCTCAAGAAATTTGTTCAAGTTATGTAAAAAGCTATTTTCAAATGGACAACCATTCAATTTCTGGAAATGATGTCTCTCTGTTGATTTTTTCAAGTCACTTTTGTTGGCTTCTTGTTGTATAAATGTGACAATACTTGGTTCCCATTGACGTGGTATTTAGTGGACTTTGTCCTTGATAAACTAGGATTGATAAGGAATCATTGCTCCAGAAGCCTGTTGGCTTTACTGGTGGTGCTAACCATGTCTTTTTATGAAAATTAGGGGTACTATCTGGTGTAATGAAAAGTCAATGTTCAAGAAACACATGCTGAAATACTTGTTGAATTTCATAAAACACTTTGACTGATGGTCTACTTATATGAACTTGAGTTTCTCATGATATAGTTTTTGGTGTTGAATTAGATTCAAATATCATTTTGGTGTTGAATTAGATTCAAAATACTTTTTTGTGTTGGTGTTTTCATTTGCTTGCTCGGCCACACGGTTAAAACATAAGAAGATATATCCTCATATTTTAAGCTTCAGAAATATAGTTATTGAATGTGTAAGAGAACTAGAAAGGCACAATAAAACATATAGGATGTACGTAAAAGAAACACGCTAAGAAATTCTTCATAAATCAGAGTTAAAACTTAATCAAAAACACCACGATACCAGTAGATCGAAAGATAAATCCTTATTCCCTTCAATGAACAACAAAAAGACTACACTGAGCAGCTATAATAAAAGGTACATCCCACTAATATACTTCAGGTTTGAAGCATTTTCCTGACGAAGTCTTCTATTGTATTTCCTGCAGAATTTTCAGCTTCAAAACTTGTTCTTTGATACTGTTGTCAAAGCTACATTTTCGGTATTGATTCAGATGAATCTGGCAGATTTCGCTTTGGACTGTATTTATATTAGGAAATTGATAAAATATGTATAAATATTTGATTGAGAATCTAGTAACTAAGATAAGTTATGGGCTTGGTGGCAAGTTCAAAATCCATAAACTACATATATTGGCTCTGTCTTTGTGTGCATTATGCAGTTTAACTTTTATAGAACCTAATAACATGTTACAGTTTTTTTTGAAGGTATATAGTTTTGTAGATCACCTAGGTTAATTGTCTGATTATGCTATTAACCAAAATCTTGGTTCGTGTTCCTCCCAAACCAATGTTTGCCACTCTCCCACACCGCTATGATGGAGTTGCATCATTCCAACTACTATATGTATTTAATTAGAAGTAGTATTAGGGAATGCAAAGTGATTACAAAAACAAAGTCAGTCTTCTGTAAAGCATCTAACAGAGTTCCCTCCTATGGATACTTTAGGGGAATAAATATGTTCTTGAGTAAATTTAGGCAGCTAATAGAGGTTTAATATCGTCATTTTGATACCCTCATTATTTCCAGGACAAATATATCATAAAATGATGTTAATTGGTTGTTAGCCATAAGTTTTCTTTTCACTTGTCTAATTAGTGTTTGGTAAACAAGTTTAAGATGATGTAACAAAGGACAATTCCACTAAAAGGGTTGCAACATTTAGATTAAACATTCAGCAGCTTGATTTAGTATGTGTATAACTCTATGAAAGTTATTTTTTCTTGATACTCTTCTTCTTGACCTTTTTCATATCCCTGGACTATGATGCATAGTGCTTTTATTGATTGCGTTGGGGGTGTTGTAGTTCCTAGTTTACATTCAGCGGGGAAATGACAAACTCCTACCGAAAACGTAATAACATGATAACAGTTGTAACAAACATTACACTGAGCAACTTGTTCTGTGCTCACTAGACATATGTTTGTCACTGTGTTTCTGCACTTAAATAGCCACCAAAAATAGATCAGCCTTTTAGCATATCTTCCTTCTTTTTTTCCCAATCAGCTATCAAAATCTACCATGTGTTATCCATTTCTCATATGCTTACCGGCCAAGGGCTTTACAAAAGTAGTTAAATCAAAATGTGAAGAAGCTAAAAAACTCACCGAACATTCACCACAAAAGGGAAGGATAAAGAAAACCTTTTTCCATGTATCACTATACAACCATTCTAAAATTCTCTATGTATTAGTAATACAAGAGTTTCTGAAGTTCGTTTTTGTATCACTGATACAACATTCACTTCGTATATGTTGTTGTATCAATGATATAGAGAAAATTTAAAACTAGTTGTGTCACTAATACAGTGTGAAATTTGGAAACTGTTGTATTACTAAGACAACAAATTTCAAAAATTATTGTATTATTAATACAAAATAACTTTCATGAGCTGGTGATCGACTATCTATTATAGGATCATAGGAATGTTTGCTTAATGTTTAAACATGACATTAGATGTTCGATACTTCTCTGATTAGGTGTACACAAGAATGAGATTTTAAAATTTTGGACTTGGTTTTACAAAACTATAAAAGCTCTAGAGCTCTAAATTCAGTCACAAAACTTTAACTTTTAATCATTTGAATTCTATTTATTTACTTTCTTTCTTAATCGTGTCTTTCAGGATAATTTTTCTTATTTTTTCTTGGTAGTACCATCAACATTCAAAACATTTTTGGAGGATTCATCGTTTGAATTGGCATAACACAAGTGTCATGACTAGGTAAGAAGCTTTTATCCTCTCATAATACATGATTCTGATAACTTACATTTAAAACTTATTTGTGAAGTAGTTAATGATTGTTACTGAAAGATTAATATTGATATCTTCTTCTAGGAATTCACATATCTCATTCAAAGATTGAATGAATTTAGCAAGGTATAGCAAAGAGTATATTGATGGTGTTGAGTCATTTCTAGATTTCGCTTATTCTTATGGAGATCCTCAAGTAGAGAAAATTCAGTGTCCATGTGCAAAATGTTGTAATATTTGTTGGACTCGAAGGAATGTAGTGTATGGTTATCTAATATGCTATGAATTTGTTAAAGGCTATACTAGATGGATCAATCGCGGGGAATGGTATATCAAGTTGAATGTTGACGATGATATCGATTACTCGCATGATACTATTGATGGGTTGTTGAATGATAAATTTAGAGATGTTGCACAGGTAGAAGGAGCTTATGATGGTCTAAATGAATATGCCAAGAAAATCGATAACTTAATTGAAGAGGCAAGTCAAAATTTATATCCTAGTTGTAAGGATTCTCTACATTATCCTTTACACTTTGTTTATATTTGTTGAAGTGTCTATATGGATGAAGCAATGAATCATTCACTCCTGTTTTAGAGTTATTAAAAGAGGCAATGCCCGAGTTAAACATTCCTCCGTCTTACAATAAAATCAAGTCTATGATTAAGAATCTTGGTCTTGATTATGAGAAAATTGACGCATGTCCCAATGATTGCATGTTGTTCAGGAATGATCATAAAGATGATGGATTTTTCCATAATTGTGAAGTTTCATGATATATCAAATCTCTTGAAGTTGGTAGTGAGCTTGAGTCCTCAAAAAAAAATTGAATTTCAAAAAAGACTTTGAGACACTTTCCACTAATTCCTAGACTCAAAAGGCTATTTATGTGCTCAAAGGCGGCAGATTCTTTGAAATGGCATGATGAGGAGCGTTCTAAAGATGGAAAGTTAAGGCACCCCGCTGATGGTCTAAAATGAAAAGATTTTTATAGGTTTCATCCAGATTTCGCACTAGATTGTCACAATGTGAGACTTGGCTTGTCAAGTGATGCATTCAATCCATTTAGAATCATGAGTATATCACATAGAGCATGGTCAATTATGTTGATGATGTATAATCTACCGCCTTGGATATGCATAAAATCTGAATTCTACACTTTCTTTACTTATACCTGGGTCGCAATCACCTGGAAATGACATTGATATTTACTTACAACCATTGATAGATGAGTTAAAATTATTGTGGGATTCTTGAGTTGAAACATATGATGCTTCAAGAAATCAAACTTTATAAACGCGGACAGGTCTTATGTGGACAATCAATGACTTTCCTACATATGCTATGTTATCTGGTTGGAGTAGAAAAGGAAAGTTTGCTTGTCCTTGTAGTAACTATGACCCTAATTCTCGCTATCTTTAACATAGTCGGAAAATGTGTTACATCGATCATCGTGTTTTTCTTCCCATGGATCATCCATGGAGATCTAACAAAAGATCTTTTTGGAAAAACTGAATCCAGGTCTTCTCCACCTTTCTTAAAGGGAACTGATGTGCTTAATAGCTTACACGATTTTGAAAATGTGTTTGGAAAGAAAAGAAAGAGAACAAATGATGGACTATGGAAAAAAGGTCAATTTTGTAATTACTTTATTAGTAGTAGGACTTGTTACACCATAATCTTGATATAATGCACATAGAGAAGAACATAGTTGAAGCATACCTGGAACTATTTTGGATATTTCTACTACAAAGGATCACTCAAAAGTTGGTATGATTTGAAAGATATGGAAATCAGGAAGAACCTTAATTCAAAAGATAGTAAGAGAACAAAGTTTGCAAAGGCGTGCTTCTCAATGACAAATGGAGAAAAATCAATTTTTTTGTGGAGGTTAAAGGACAACCAAGCTACTTGATGATAGTGCCTCCAATATATCTAGGTGTGTGCACTTGGATGAAACAAAAATGTCTAATTATAAACCCACGATGCTCATTTTATGTTACATTACTTGCTTTCAATACCAATTAAAAGCATTCTTCCTGACCATGTAACTATTCCTTTGATTCGTCTTAGTTCCTTCTTCCATCATTTGTGTCAAAAAGTAATCACATTGGAGGAACTGGATTGCTTAGAAGTAGAGATCATACAAACAATATATCTATTGGAGCGAATTTTTCCTCCATTTTTTTATATTATGATTCATTTTGCGAATGAAGTGAGATTAGAAGGTCATGTTCAAAATCGATGGATGTATTCCAGTGAAAGAGAAATAGGTATGTTCAAATCATCATCTGCAATAGACGTTATCCAGAAGGTTGCACAACAGAGAAACGAGGGGGAATAGATTGTATAAATTTATTCTTCAAATATGTTCATGGGGATGTGCATAATAGATTTAACAAAGAGCCCAAAATAATGATGAATGTGATCCAAGTGATGCATAAACTTGAGTTTGTTTCGTAATAAAGGAGGAAAAAAAATTGATCCATTCATCTTAGATAACAAGCCACTAAGTCAGGCACATGAATACTTATTGAGAAATTGTGACGAGTTTTAATAATATATTAGGTACCTTAATTTGAATATTGTTTCGTTTTGTATAATTAATTTTTAATTTATTTAATTTATTATTTTAACAAGAAAAGTACATCTTGTGTAGAGAGTATGAGCAAGAGGCTAATAATCAGTCAAAAAGATCTAAATGGAGCATGACCAAGAATCATTGTCAAAACATCTCTCAGTGGTTTGAAACTCGTGCTTTGCAAGAGTATGAGCGTGATTGATAAAAGACTTATCTTGTAACACTCCAGAAAATTTTTGAGCTAAGACTCTAACCGTTTTTCATAGTGAGTGAGACTTTTTCCAAGGAATTTTAAATTTCTTTAGTATTAAGGTCAGGTCACCAGATGTATCACCTTGAGTTGTAAAAGAACTAAATTGGAAATAACAAAAATATGAAATCTGGAGAGTTAAGCTAAGTATAAGTTTTGGGTCAACTTCAAATTACCATAACTCCTAGAATAGGATGAATCAGGTGTGCCCCAAGATACCTTAGGAAATATCCTTGAATTATATTTTCAAATCCACCAAGTTTACTAAGTCTCGAGTCGGAGTGAGTGAGATATAACCTTTTGAAGTTAGGTTGTCCAGTTAAGGAAAGTTAGCTGAAAATAGTGAAGGGTATTTTGGTCTTTTCCTTACTCAATGTGATTTAATTCGTTTTTAGTAAGGTTTTAAGGGTCTAATCCTATTAAAGTCAGTTTTATAATCCTAGTATATGCCTAGGGTTTTAGTTGAGAGTTCAAGAAAATGAAAGAAGAGAAAGATGGGAAAAGAGGAGAGGATCAAACGTTCATTGAGATTCTGGCGTGATGTCGTGGATTTTCGCCATGGGTTTGACCCCTAAGAGGTATGTAAGATTCCATAGTTTTGGATTGTTTCAGCTACATTCCAATCATGTTGTTTTCAGCATAAATTTCATTCTTGAAGTTGAAAGATTAGCATTCTTGATGAGTTCTTGATAGATATTCTTGAAGTTCATTCTAAATCTTGTTGTATTGGGGTTTTGATGATTTCTTGAGATGAAAGTGAGTGTTTTTAGGGTGTTAATTAGTATATTAGAGTTTACTTGTGTTACATAATCGAATCCAAGCGATTGGGAAAGAAACTGTTTGATTCTAGGCCAGTTAGAGTGAGAAAACGAGCAAGGAAATTAGTTATATTTTTTGGGTTGGGACCTGGAGCGGTTCGCCAACCAGAGTGACCCAAACCCACCTTTGAAGTTTAAGGGTTGGCTTCCTGCGCCACTCAGTGCCACGGTTGCCTGCCCCATCCAGTTTGTCTTCGGTTGCTCCATTTGAAATCCTTTAAAGTGCACATTCACTCCCTTTCGATTCTAACTACTCTAAGCTAATTCTAAACACCTAAAATCATTCATAATGTGATAATAAACTTATATTCATAATTCAAATTCAATTTAGAGTCGAGAGTTAAGTTTTTGTGAATTTTTTCAAACATTCTAAGAAAGTCCCTTTGAGTCCTTTTGTGGAGTCTTCTACAACTTCTAATAACTTGTTTCAAGACTCGAGCAAGTGAGTATGATAAAGAGAATGTATTTTATGAGTCTACCTTTTCATCATGAGATCCTCTATGTCATGAACCAAAACTCTTGAATTCATAATTCACATTCAAGAGAGAGTTAAGAGTAGAGTTTAAGAAAGCTTTTGAGTTCAATGGTGAATCCTTTGAGGTAAACTATCGATTTGAACTATGTTAATAGAAAGTAAGTATGAGAATGAGAATATTTGTATGCACGAGTTCCGTATTATTATGTAGACCTTTGAGTCGAGTCATTCATGCTCATAACTTCCACATGAACTTGATTAGTTGAGTACCTTTGGAGGAGTAGTATCCTCAAGTTCTAAGTCTTGAGTATTGAGTTCCTAATCCCCTTTGAGATTATATTTCTAACCATGGGACCATTGCATATTACCCATGAAGTCCTTGAGTTGAATTATTCGTGCCCATAATTCTGCATGAACCTTAAGTCGAATAGTCTTGAGATGAGAAGTATCTTTGAGTCCTTGAGTTGAATAGTTCATGCACATAATTTCGTATGAACCTGATAAGTTGAACAATCTTAAGATGAGAAGTATATTTGAGTCATTGAGCTGAGTAGTTCATGCTCATAAATTCTGCATGAACTCTTTTGGTTGAACATTCTTAAAATGAGTAGTATGAGTGAAGTTCTTGAGTTCCAAGTACTTAGATCTATCTATAGTTATTGAAAACCTTGGATCGAGTCGTTCACGTCCATAATTTGGCATGAACCATATTTTAAGAACTCTTTTACATGTGTTCTAACTTATGTTTTGTAGTTGAGTAAAGAGTAAGAGTAAAGTTCATTTTCTTTAAAATGATATGTGAGAACTAAGTATTCCCAAGAGTAAATGTTTTCAGATTTAAGATGAGAGAAAACTGAGATTTCCATAAGAGTTATGAGCAATAAAGGGAACATCGATTCCAAGAGAGATTTTAAGCTAAGTATTAAGTAATTATCTCAAACCAAAGAAGTTTGTTTTTAAAAACATATGAGCTAAGTATATTTTTTGGAGTAGTATTGAACACCGATATGGGGATGCAAGTTCATATTAACTCAAGTCGCCATAAACCATGTGACCATCATGGGTAGTAAATGATCATACTTTTTAGATGACTCCTTAAGATAGGCTAGTGGATCCACTAAGTTAAGTTAGGTCCTATATTAATGACAAGGTATAGGGTTCTCCTTGACAACATGAGGTAAGTGTTCTATCACCGCTTAGGCTCATAATGGTGGTTATCGGTTTGAGAATCTCCTAGATAAACTATATTACTTTATTATATAAGTAAAGTTGAGTTTGTTATTGCATTTTCTTTAACGGACTAAGTTATTTTACTGTTTTATAAAGTTTTTCATATATTGCATGTGTATTGTTGATTATATTTATTTGCGTATCCAGAGTTGAGTACCATAGTCGAACATCATATTTTTAAGTTGAGTATCGGATCTATGGGCTGAGTATCTTATTCTTGAGTACTTTTTGAGTTTAGTAAGTTTGAGTAGTTTTGAGTATCCTTGAGTAAGTCTGAAAAGAGGTAAGTATGTTTTCATTTTTATTAAGTTCAAGCTTATGTTATGCTTTAGAATTCACTCTACATGCTCCCACATTCCACGTACTGATCCATTTGACCTGTATCTTCTCATGATGCGTACATAGGTATTTAGGATCATCAACATGAGCTTCGTTGATACATCCAAGAGTTAGAGTTAGCTATGGCGAACCTCCTTTCTTCCAGAGGATTTCATTTACCTTTCAGTTATATTAGTTGTTAGGATGTTGTGGGTCTTGTCCCGACTTCCATCTTTATCAGTTAGAAGCTTCATACATAGTCAGTATAGTTGAGAAGTCTGCATTATTTTTTTTATTAAATGTTTTAAGGACTTAAGTTGTCTATTTTATGGCGAGTTGAATATATTATTTAATTTAAAGTTTTTCATTTGAGTTAAGGATTTGTATTTTAGTTTCATGGATTTATTATGTTTTTAAGCTTTGTATGCTTAAGTTAGTCTTCCACTTGTAGTCACCCCGGATGAGGGTTCACTTGGGATTAACAATGGTTCTTGAGTGCTGGCCACATCCAGGGTGTAGGCTCGGGTTGTGATATGTCTAGAGGACCAAATTTTGTTGCAATAAGATATTTTGGGTCTCTCATAAATTGATATAAATTTCAAGTTAGGCAGCGTGATGCAAGGGGAAAACACAAAATAGTGGTGTTACACTAGTTGCCTCAACTACAAGCTTTGCAAGATCAAATGATAAAAATTCGAATGCTGGAGATTTGACTTATTATGACAGAATAGTTGATATTGTTGAGTTAAACTATTACAGTCATTTTAAGGTTGTACTATTTAAGTGCAATTGATATGTGGTTGCAAATGATGCTTATGGTCTTACTTATGTCTATTTTAACAAGAGATGCTTTCAGAAGAGCGTTTTGTGCTTGGATCTCAAGTACACCAATGCTTCTATGTGCAAGATCCATATAATCAAGATAGACATTATGTTATGAAGATTTTTCCGAAAGACTTATTTAACATGGGTGATGAAGTTTAATCTAATCTCCCACAAAGTTATGAAAATGAGTCATCTGAACATATGATGGAACCATTTATACCAAAAGATAGTGATGAAGTACTCTTAACAAGTACTGATATACCAGAAACAATTATTGATGTGTCTTATGAAGAATTTGTCACTCAACAACTTGAAGTGAAGTATGAAGAGGAGTTTGAAGATGAGTCTACACATGAGTTTGAAGACGAGTCTGAAAATGAGTGTGGAGATGAGTCTTAAAATAAGAACGAAAATGAGTTTGAAGATGACACACCATGAATTTCATTATTTTTCTGATGACCATATAGTGTTCACTTACTGTTTTTGTAATTTTTTTTTTGTACAAACACATTAATATATCTAATATGTGGAATTGAAGATAGATCGCTATAATATTTACATATTCTGTTGGATTTTTTCATGCGCCCAATTGTTGTTTGGTTAAGTAATTTATGTTGACTTTTTAATAGATTATTATTTTACTGAGGAACATGTACTTCTAGCTAAATATTGTTTTATGGGAAAAGGGTCTGATATACCCCTCAACTTTGTTATTTAGAGCTAATATACCCCTTATTATGAAAGTAACTCATATATACCCCTATTTATAAACATATGACTCACATATACCCCTTTTCAATCTAATTTTTATATTTTTTTCTAAAAAATATAATTCAATATGAGTAAATTTAATCCTCGTTTAACATATTTTTTTTTGACTTTTTTTTGTTTCAATGACTAATTTAGAATTATTATTTTGATAATCAAATTTATTTATGTTTCACCAATATTCTTGTAAAACTTATTGTAAATGACCAAATTGTTTTCTTCGAATACAAAATCAAATTACAATATAGACAAAAAAAATAGTTTAAATTTGTTTTCTTTAAACTAAGGAATGAAAGAAAATAAAAGAAACTCAAATAATTATAATAAAAGAAGTCAATAAATAATTTACGTATGAAAAAAATTAAAATATACCTTCAACTTTGATAGGAGAATCATATATTCTCCTAAATAATTTTTTTAAAAAATATAAATTCAAAAGTAATTTTTTAACTTCCGTTAAATGAAGAGTATATGTGAGCTCATTTTATAACAACAGGGGTATATGTGAGCCGTTTGTATAATGGTAAGGGTATATATAAACCACTTTCATAACGAGGGGTATATCAGCTCTAAATGACAAAGTTGAGGGGTATAGCAAACCCTTTTCTTTTGTTTTATTTGGCTGTTTGTTATTTATATACTTACTAGTGAATTGACCGCGTTCGCGCGATAATAAACTTTATAAATAATTTATTTGTAACATGTGAATAATCAAAATATTTAAATTTCTTCTATATCTTTATACATTAAATTTTGAGGTTTGATCTAATTTATAAGTAATACTTACTTTTTAAACAAATTCATCATTTTAAAAGTGTAGTAGAATTTGAAGAAGAAATGATCTATTTACATGTATATGTTCATATACATATATTTTAAATTTAAATCTAAAAAGTTGCTACAATATGAATATCTGAACTTGTTTAACAATCTCATCTACACGCTAACGTGTTTTATTATCACAGTATAAAAAATATATTTTTTTTCTCTTCTTTTCCATGACTTCTTTCATACTCATTACTCATTACTGTTTTTCAATGTTTGCCATTTTATTTACCTTCTTTTTACAAAATTGAAAAAAATTAATATTAAAAATCATATATATCTTTCCTTTTTCCTTCTTATTCTCTTCAAATTTATCATCTCTAATCTCCTACTAATTTCATCTAATCGCCGATTCTTACTTTTCTCTTATGATAATATTCATTATTGTGCCTTGTAAATTATATACGAAAGATATTGGAACAACTATCCCTTTAAGTATTCTTTCTTCCACTTTGTTTTCATCTTTAACCGCATGTAATATCAATGTCATTATCAATTAGTTTTGAGCGATATCAGTCAAAATGCTATTATTTTTTCAAAAGGCATTGAAACAATATTTTTTTATCAGATTCTCATTGACGTATGTGAAAACGTTAAAATTCATACATACTTTATTAAATACAAATCGTATATAGTGATATTAATATTTTACATTATGTCTATTGAGAATCAAGAAAAAGTAAAAATCTCATATATTAATTTACTTGAGCAAAATGATGTACACGAATTTTAATCTTACAATTGTGATTTGTGTGTTTAAATTTGGAAATATAAGTCTTGAAATGTTTCTTGACATTTATTAAGGTTATTACAGCTATCCATTAAAAATAACTAAACCAGAAAATTAAGAGAGAATTAAGGAGTTGTTAGAGGCAGAAAAAAGTAGTAATGACAAAATAATAGGTAGCAATTATAATGAGCAATAAATTACCCGTTTCATGCAAATCTAAGAAGAGTTTTTAACTAAAATCATCCTTGGAGTATGACCAAAACCTAAAGTACATTCTTATGTTATATAAGTGAACAAAAAACATCCTAAACTATTCAAAAAGTTGCAAGATTCATCATTTGTTTTTTTTTTTTAAATTTAAGAAACTCACGCTCCAACAAAAAATGTGTCAAGTCAAATGAATATATGTACATATGGTTAAGCTAATTAAGTAAGGTGATTTTTTTTTAATTTTTCAAAATTGAGGGTTTAAATTATATTCAGACAAAATATATTCAAATTCTAAATATTCTTTGGAAAAACAAATACTACTCCAACTTCAAAAATTTCAAACAAAATAATTATTTTTTTATTTTAATAACTAAACACCTACGTAATTCACTAAATTTTCAGCATTTTTGTACGTTGTATAAAATGTAAACATTGTATATATAGTATATACCCTTCAATGTTTTACTAAAAAAAACCTCCAAATAGTTGGATGTAATATATTTGAAATGATTTTTTACATAATCTTTCTAACTTTCATAACGTACTGTATGAATATTTCATAACTTATGTATTGGTGCAAGTCAATTTATTTGATGATGCAAAAAACATACTCTATAAACTAACAACACACGAAATGTAAATTCAAGATTCATTTCCTATTCATATTCTTATTTTTTTTCAAGTAACTTTGATCTTATCGTCGTGACCAAGATGTGACCAAATTAAAAAAGAAATATTCTTTTATTGGTTTAATTAGTTTCTTAACAAAAATAGGTTGAAGGACGATTCTTGTTATTTTTTGGATGGTATAAGGATGCTTTTTGCTCACTTAGATAATATAAGGATGTACATTAGATTTAAGTCATAGTTGAGGGATGATTTTAGCCAAAAACTCAATCTAAGCAACATATGTTTTTCTAAATGTTTTCTAAAAAATCTAGAGAAATGTCAAAAAAAAATTGCGAAAAAGATATAGAAACATATTCATATATATTAACGATTTAAAAAAACACTTAAAAAACAAAAATTACAATAAAATCTTGCAAAAACATGATACAAATGTTTTTTTTTACATTTTATAAATAAATCTAGGAAAATGTCAAAAAATTGAGAAAAAGATTTAGTAACACTTCTTATATATATATATATATATATATATATTTTTATTTTATATATATNATCACCTTGTTGGTCTTGGATGCCTAGTCACTGTGACACGTGGCATGGGTTTGGGCTTCAAGATGAAATGAACCTTGGATTTGAATTTAATAAGATAAACTTATTTATTTGTAAAGCCCAAATTAGTTATTCAGCCCAATGAACATGTATTAATTCAAATTTTGTATGAATTTGATCCAATACAATATATATGTCTACAATATATATTATCATCATCTTATAACAGGCTAATTAATATGGAGTTTTTTTTTACTTGAAGAGGTAAGTCTTTTAATTAGTCATTGTTATTCAAGTTTTTGCAAGATCTTATTGTAATTTTTGTGATTAATTAAAGTGTAATTTTCTTGAAGTCATCAATTTATATATGAATACGAAAATCATTCCTTTTCTCCAAATACTCTTTGCCTTTTCCTCAGCCGATCAGACTCTCTCTCTCTCCCTTTATATAGAGAGAGGAGAATTGGCTGAGGAAAAGGCAAAGAGTATTTGGAGAAAAGGAATGATTTTCGTATTCATATATAAATTGATGACTTCAAGAAAATTACACTTTAATTAATCACAAAAATTACAATAAGATCTTGCAAAAACTTGAATAACAATGACTAATTAAAAGACTTACCTCTTCAAGTAAAAAAAAACTCCATATTAATTAGCCTGTTATAAGATGATGATAATATATATTGTAGACATATATATTGTATTGGATCAAATTCATACAAAATTTGAATTAATACATGTTCATTGGGCTGAATAACTAATTTGGGCTTTACAAATAAATAAGTTTATCTTATTAAATTCAAATCCAAGGTTCATTTCATCTTGAAGCCCAAACCCATGCCACGTGTCACAGTGACTAGGCATCCAAGACCAACAAGGTGATGCCACGTGTCCAAATGAGGTGGTAGTCCCAGTCAAATGCTAGAACGAATCAGAATGCGCCAAGTGTAAAACTGACATCATTTGGCCAATCATAAGCAACCTTGTCCACTCCCTACAACTATAAATAGGGGATAAACAAGACATTCAAGGGGGGCCAGAAAAACTCTTCAACAAGCATTCAACATATTGGAGAAAGCTACAACATCAACATCAATAGTTCTTCAAAGGAGTTCTTCCCGGAGATCGACCTACAACGATGAAGTGCTTTTCGACGTTTTGGAGATTGACAACATCTTGAGGAGGTCTACGTCATCCAACAATTTGGGAAATACGCTACTGAAGGCCCTCAAATCGCGGAGAAACTTAGGAGAGAGAATAAGAGAACAACGGAATTGTATTCACAACGATTCATTAATAAAATCACATTTTTCTTTTATTTATTTCGCTTGCAGTGAATTTTCCGCTCATACGAAAATTTGTTTCGGAAAAATTTGGCACGCCCACTGGGACCTATACTGCTCTTCATCTCTTTCTCTTCCAAATCAGAATCTACAAAGGCTACTACTGCAATGGCGTTTAGAAAGAGTTGTGATTTTTCAAGGACTCTACTAATGTTGTGTCTGCTGGTCTCAGTCATGTTGACCCGATTACTCGGCGTAAGTTCAAAAATAGTGGGATGGATGGATCTGAATACTTCACTTCTTTGGAGGCTCTAAAAAGCAACAACTCTCATACGATGGTCGTAAGTGCAACACCTAGGGGCAATCTCACGTCTGTATTCTTCGGAGAATTTTCTCAAATTGGCTCCAACTTTGGTGATTCCGAAGATTCAATAGATTCTCCAACTTCAATGAATGTCAATGCTTTAATGGCGGACTCAACTGACATAGACGAGAAGTTCGCGATGATGGAGCAAACCATTGAGGCCTTGTAGAAGTCTGTTAATGACAAAAATCAACTTAAGAACAAGTTGGAGGCCTTTACACCTAGAGAGTCAAGTAACATTCCCACTTATCCATCTGGTTTTGATCAACGAACAAAAGGAGAAACAATTTGCTTCAGTTGCTGCACTATCTGTCCAACAGTTGCAAGACATGATGACGAACACTATCAGGGCTCAATATGGCGGAACACCACAAAGTTCCTTTTATTACTCTAAGCCATATACTAGACGGATTGATTATCTATCCATGCCGACAAACTATCAACCTCCAAAGATACAACAGTTTGATGGCAAGGGGAACCCAAGGCAACACATCGCCCATTTTGTTGAAGCATGTAGCAATGCTGGAACACAAGGTGACCTTCTGGTAAAACTGTTTGTTCGTTCGCTGAAAGGGAATGCATTCGACTGGTACATCGACCTGGAACACGAGTCTATTGATAGTTGGGAGCTACTCGAGAAGGAATTCCTCAATCGTTTCTACAGTACTTGCCGAACTGTAAGCGTGATAGAGTTGACCGGCACTATGCAAAGAAAGTATGAGCCAGTGGTGGATTACATCAATCGATGGAGATCATTAAGTTTGGACTGCAATGATCATCTTTCTGAAATATCTGCTGTAGAAATGTGCATTTAGGGTATGCATTGGGGACTTCTATACATACTACAAGGAATCAAGCTGCGAACTTTTGAGGAACTTGCTACACGAGCACATGACATGGAGCTGAGCATCGCAAGTCATGGATGGGAAGACATCTCCTTTTGCTGATCTGACGAAGGAAAAGAAGGAGTTCAAGAAAGGCATGACCTCAAAGATCCATACTAAGGAATCTATGGAGGTGAAAGCAACTTCTGTGAAGGTCACCAGCAAGAATAAAGTAAAAGAGGAGGAAGCCCCAAGTCAATATCCAAGAGAGGAGAGGCGATGTCCAACCTTGAAGGAGCTAGAGGCAAAGTTTTACCCATTTCCAGATGCAGATGTACCTATGATCCTTGAGAAATTGCTAGCTAAAGAAGTTATTGATCTTCCTGAATCAAAGAGGACCGAAGAGATGAATAAGGTTGGTGATCCTAGATATTGCAAGTTCCATCGTGACCTTGGCCACCCGACAAGTAAATGCTTTATCTTAAAGGAGAAGATCATGATGTTGGTAAGTGAAGGAAAAATTTTTATTGACCAAGATGAAAAGGCGGAGGCAAATCATGCTATTATAGCACCAAATCAAAAGAAGTGCTCAAGGTCGTTGCTTATTCCAAACACCACCTTCTTGCGATTCGGAAGTTTAGCGCCTATTGAAGTCGACATTCCAAGGAAAACTCCTGAGGGTTCGATAGAGATACACAACCAAAATGAAAGTGAAGTTGATGGTTGGACTTGGTTACTCTTAAGAAGAGGAGAAATCAAGCAGCCCTTAGGATACGACTTCCTAAGACAAGAGCAACAAAGAGTGATGTGAATCAACTGCAACCATCAAATAGCGTCAAACCTTGTACTAGCTTAAAGATCAATGGTTCTTCATCGCACGAAGTTCGAAGGCCCATTACATTGGATGAATTCTTTCCTAAAAAATTCTTTTGCGGTAGCCAAATTGGTGCAACACATGTTATTTCCAAGCACCGACGAAAAAAAGGGAAGCGAAGGTGAGCATAATCCAACAATAACACAAGAACATCAAACTAATGAAAAAGTTGCCCCATGTTGTGCTACAATATCCTTCACAGATGATGACTTCTTGTTAGGGTCTAAGCTGCATAATCGACCCTTATTTGTTGTAGGGTCTATCCGAGAACAGCGTCTCAATCGCGTACGTAATCGATGGTGGTTCGGTGGTCAATATCATGCCAAAAGTTGTTTTAAAAAAACTTGGAATCTCTATTGATGAATTGTCCAAAAGTAACCTAACGATCAAAGGTTTTAATCAAGCAGAATAACGATCCATAGGAAAGATTTGTGTAAGATTTTCCATTGGTGATGTGAAATCAAACACTTTAATCCATGTCATAGATGCCAAAACATCCTTACACTTGTTGCTCGGACGTCTTTGGGTTCATGAAAATGGAGTGGTGCCATCTACTTTGCATCAATGCATGAAGTATATGAAAGATGGTGAAGTCGTCAAAATAGATGCAGACATCAATCCTTTCACTGAGATAGAGTCATATTTTGCAGATGCAAAATTCTACTTAGATTCTGGAAGATCATATATGGAAAAATATGAAGAAGCCAACTCTATTGATTTCAGCAATAGTAAAGTTCAATGGGCTGCTATCAAAATGTCTAAGAAGAGAACGGATGAGGTTCCCATCAAGCTTTCACCATCTAAAGGAAACGTGCAGACTAATATGAATGATGAGCAACCATTTTTTTGATATATTCCACGTGAACGTCGAAAAAAGGGACAATCACTGCTAGAGGAATGCACTCAACAAGTCCAACCACCGAGGAAGAAACTTAGTCACATAACCTTCCGAGATTTGAAGGAGAAAATGACTGTCCCAATCGCACAAATCTCGTGTATCGCTTTGGATCCCTTCAAAGGCAATATCCAAGTTTGTAAGATAAAAGGAAACTTTGGTCAAAAGTTCTTCACATTGTTTGAAAAATCAGGCTATGATTTCTCAAATCCAGCGAAGTTAGGAGAAATTAGGGATGAAGTCACTGGTGAAAAGATACACGGGCTTACAAAGTCTCAAATGCAGTTAAGAAAGCATGGATATCATGTCGCAACTCCTAAGTTTGAGTTAGGATTCGGCTTGCCAGAGCCTCTTCGAATTTTGTGTAAGAAGGGGAAAGAAGTCACTTCATCCCACTACACATCTACAGAAAAGACAGAGGAAACTAAGGAGATTAAAACATCATGATGGACTTCGGTGTTTGAACGCATTGGAAGACTGGCACCTCGTATCTCTACATTTGAAAGGTTAGGCTGCAAGGGTGAAAGAGGATCCTCCAAAAAAGTAGATAAATATGCCACCACCTCAAATGCCTCTGTATTTCATCGTTTGGGAGCTAAAAAAAAGTCATTAGCCGAAAGGAGGTTGCTGGAGCATGAAAATCAAGATTCTTGTGATGTAATTGACGACAAGGAGATTCATAGTGTGTTCCCATCATGTATGAAGAGAAAGGTTGTATTTTCAATCACTATTGATGGTTCTTTTAAAGGTGAAAAAAAGCACCATTGTTGTCACCAACCAATTTCATGAAGAAATCAAGAAGGAGGAAGATAAAGCCATCACAGTCTTCATGAGAAGTGACCTGAAGATTTAAACTTGACACAATCATCCTATCACATAACGGTGGAAGAAGGTCCAGATGTTGATGATACAAATGATGATGTCCAAGAGGCTCCCCCTCAATTGGAGGATGGCGTACAGTCAATCGTAACTAAATCTAGGCACTCTAGAAGATCTACGTCCAATCTTTGTTAGTGCACTTCTTCCACCAGAAGAAGAGAGGAAATACTTCAAGTTATTAGTTGAGTTAAAGGATGTTTTTGCTTGGTCATACAAAGAAATGCTGGGCCTTAGTCCCAGGATAGCTATTCAGTATTTGGGGATAAAAAGGGAAAACGTCCTATAAAGCAGTCACAATGAGTGTTTCATCCAGAGTTGGTCACACAAATTGAAGTTGAGGTCAACAAACTCATCGAAGCATGACTTATTCGAGAAGTGAAATACCCTTTGTGGATCTCAAATATTGTACCTGTTAAGAAGAATAATGGTCAAATACGTGTTTGCGTTGATTTTCAAGATTTGAACAGGGCATGTCCGAAAGATGACTTCTCTCTGCCCAATCATTGAGCTCATGGTTGATGCTACAACTGGGCATGAAGCTATGTCATTCATTGATGGGTCTTCTGGATACAATCAAATCAGAATGTCTCCAAAAGATGAAGAATACACTGCATTTCAAACTCCAAAAGGGATTTATTATTACAAAGTGATGCCTTTGGTCTAAAGAATGCTGGGGCCACCTACCAACGTGCAAGGCAAAACATATTTGATGACATGCTTCATAAGAGGGTGGAATGTTACATCGATGACTTAGTGGTAAAGACGAAGCAAAGGGAATACAATCTTGAAGACCTTCGAATTGTTTTTGAAAGGTTAAGAATGTTTGACATCAAGATGAACCCACTCAAATACGCATTTGGGGTCACCTACGGAAAGTTTCTTGGCTTCATTGTGCGTCACCGCGTAATTGAAGTTGATCCTGCAAAGATTGATGCCATTAAAAAAATGCCTGAGCCAAAGAACTTGAAAGACCTCCGCAGTCTGTAAGGAAATTTGGCATTCATCCGAAGGTTTATTTCTAACCTGGCTGAACGATGTCAACCCTTCATCCAATTGATGAAGAAAGATGCTCCTTTTCACTAGGACCAATCATGTCACAACGCCTTTGAAAGCATCAAACGATACTTGATGAATGCACCTGTTTTAGGGGCACCAACTCCTGGTGAGTCATTGATATTATACATTTCATCGCAAAAGCGATCACTTGTGGCACTTCTTGCCCAAGAGAATGAAGATAAGAAGGAACAAGCACTGTACTATCTGATTCGGACTCTGATAGCGGCTGAGTTGAATTATACACCCATCGAGAAGATGTGCTTGGCATTACTCTATGCTATAAAAAAGTGAGGCATTATTTTGAAGCATACACTATCAAGTTAATTTCTAGATCCTGTGAAGTTTGTAATGACTAGGCCAGTTCTCTTAGGACGTCTAGCAAGATGATCTATATTGTTCAATCAATATGATATCATATACACACCTCAAAAAGCTGTGAAGGACCAAGCACTTGCTAATTTCCTTGCTAATCATCCTCTTCCGGGAAAATGGGAAACTTAAGATGAATTCCCTGATGAAGATGCATTTATTACTGAAGGGTTGTCGGCATGGACAATGTTCTTTGATGGATCTGCATGCCAAGATGGAGCAGGGGCAGGAGTGGTATTGATATCTCCATAACGACTAATCTTACCATTCTCATTTGTTCTAGGTGAAACGTGTTCGAACAATGTTGCAGAATACCAAATTTTGATTGTGGGCCTTGAAATGGCATCAGATATGAAAATTCCTCAATTGGATGTCTATGGTGACTCTCAGTTAATCATCAATCAACTCTCAGGGAGTTAAAAGGTAAAGAAGGATGATTTTTTGTCATATCACCAATATGCTAATTTCTTACTTGAAAGTTTTGATCAAGTGTTCTTAAATCATGTCCCAAGAGAAGAAAATTGCATGGCAGATGCTTTGGCTAACTTGGCTACAACAATGACACTTGGAGAAAATGAGACAACAAAAGTGTGTGTATGTCATCGATTGGTTATTCCTGGTTGTCTTGATCTTCAAGTCAATGAAAGCCATCATACATCTGTTCGAATAGTTGAAGAAGAAGATTGGAGAAAACCACTAATTGAGTATATTGAACATGGAAGGTTACCTGAGGATCCACGAGTAAGAGCAGACATTAAGAGAAGAGCACCACAATTTATTTTTCACGATAGAATGTCATTTCGTCGTTCTTATGAAGGACTATTCTTGCGGTGCCTTGTCAAAGAAGAAGCTCAACAAACAATGGAGGAGGCACATTCTGGAACATGTGGAGCACATTAATCAGGGCCAAAACTTCATCGCATCAAGAGGATGGGCTACTATTGGCCAACAATGGTGATGTACTGCTTAGAACATGAAAAATGTGTCAAGCGTGTCAATTCCACGCTAATTACATCCATCAATCTCTAGAGGCTCTACATCCGACTGTAGCCTCGTGGCCTTTGGATGCATGATGTTGTTGGACCTCTTCCAAAGTCATCAAAAGGACAAATGTATATCTTGGCTGCCACGGACTATTTCTCTAGATGGGCTGAAGTTGTACCATTAAAAGAGGTAAATAAGGAAAATTTTGTTGATTTTATCAAATCAAACATAATTTTTAGATATGGCATACCAAGATGTATAGTCACTGATAATGGAACACCATTCAACAATAAACTCGTGAGTAGTTTGTGCGAGAAGTTCAGTTTTAAGCAAAGTAAATCTTCAATGTACAATGCACTTGCCAATGGTCTTGTTGAAGCTTTTGACAAGACGCTTGGTAACCTATTGAAAAAAGTAGTTGCAAAGAATAAAAGAGACTGGCATGAGAGAGTTGGTGAAGCTTTGTGGGCATATCGTACAACATTAAGAACGGCTACATCAACATTCCATTTTCCTTGCTGTATGGCGTAGAAACTGTCCTTTCATTGGAGAAGCAAATTACATCATTGCGAATATCAGTCCAAGAGGGACTTACAACTGAAAGCAACGCTCAACTTCGTCTAGCAGAGTTGGAGGCATTGGATGAAAAGAGATTGGAAGCACAACAAAAGTTAGAATGTTATTAAGCTAAACTTGCAATAGCATTCAACAAGAAAGTGTGACCTCGATCATTTCAAGTGGGAGACTTGGTCTTAGCTGTCCGAAGACCCATAATCCTCAACAAATGCATTGGTGACAAGTTTACATCAAAATGGGATGGACCGTATGTTGTGAAGGAGGCATATTCAAGTGGCGCTTATAAAATTGTCGACCAAGATGGTGTAATAGTTGGTCCAATCAATGCCAAATTCCTCAAGCAATACTTCCCATGAAGGTTGGCTACGCTCCTTAAGTATGAGCATAAACTGCATGTTACTCCTGGTCCGCAAGAGTATAAACTGTGTACGGCTCCCACAAAAAACACTCATCCTCTTGAACTACGATATGACTTGATCCTCTTTACCGAGGTACGTAGGCGCTTGGAGTAATCACTCTGAGTTCAGTCAAATGAGCAAAAAAAAAGGAGTTTGGTGGTCTTGCATGATCATAACACTAGCTTTTTTTTAAAAAAAGCATGTAGGTAGCAAATTAGTTCTAATGCGGTGCAAACGAGCAATTCTACATTGGGTCATGGATCTTCAACTATGATAGTGCAAGACTGATGAATTCATTGGCATTGGATGAAGCGACTTGAAATTCTACTTGTGTTTTTGCTTACGATGTAGATAATTTGGTGTAGTTTACTAATGCTTTAGTAAATTACTCAAAATTAGGGGCATCTTTACCTGCAACATCAAATCGGAATACCCTTCGGATCAACACTCTATGTTGATATGGCATAGCCAAACAAAAAAAATAAAATAAAAAATAAAAAACATGATTTGAACTCTCCAAGTTCAAAAGACAGTCTTTTGTTATCGTCAAAAGCGCACAAAGTTCAGGAAATGACATTCTAGGAATATTATCAACTTGAAACAATTTGTGGACTCCTATGCCGCGTAATTGATTTTCTCCCAAAGTTGCGCAAAGCTGAAAAAGTTTAGTAATGCAGAATTTTGAGCCGACTTTGAAAAGATATCCACGCTAATCTGGAAATCTTTTGGATGTGATTTTTATATGTGTTGCGTGTCTATGAGTTATTCTTCCAACGGAATGCGAATCACATCATTTCAAGGATCCTCTGCCGAGTTATTGATTTTCTCCCAAGATGCTCAAAGCTGAAGATTCAAGCACGCAGATTTTGAGCCAACTTTGAACCCAAATCTGTACTAAAACATAAATCCCATGGATTTGATTTTTATACAGATTGAAGATCAATAAGTTGTCTTTCCAAAGAAAAAATAAGCTTGCTATTTCGATGCTCCTACTTCAGGCTATGAATTTTCTTTCACATGTGCGCCAAGCTGAAAAAAAGCTGAAGATTCAAGCATGCAAATATTGAGCCAACTTCGAATCAAAATCTGTACTAAACCATAAATCCCATTGATTTTATTTTTATACAGATTGAATATCTCTAAGTTGTCTTTCCAACAAAAAAAGAAGCTTGTTATTTAGATGCTCCTACTTCAAGCTATGAATTTTCTTTCAAATGTGCACAATGCTGAAAAAAACTGAAGATTCAAGTATGCAAATTTTGAGCTAACTTCGAACCCAAATCTGTACTAAAACCATAAATCCCATGAATTTGACTTTTATACAGATTGAATATCTCTAAGTTGTCTTTCCAACAAAAAAAGAAGCTTGTTATTTCGATGCTCCTACTTCAGGTTATGAATTTTCTTCTACATGTGCGCTAAGTTGAAGAAAGCTTAAAAAAGTAACGTTTTGTTGCAATCCTCAAATAAATGCTAGCATATGCAGTCTTTTTTTTTCAAAAAAAAGAAAGGGGGCTCGTGGAAGAAACAATCAAAACTTCAAAATTCAAGAGAAGAAAATTTGTCACTATTTTATTGCTTAACAAAAAAAAAAAGAACCACTACACCTTAATGAGCGAGTAAGATAATCCTAAGCAAATAAATAAAAAAAAAGGCTTGAAATTTATGATTTCTTGGCGAATTTTCTCTATTGCCTCTTCTAGCTTGGCTAGTTTTTCAACCTCGTCGTTAGACATCACATTGTTTGCCTCGATGGTATAAATTTCGCCCTCCGTAGTGGTGACATTCTCTTGACTTTAGGAAAACTTCTCTTGATATTTGTTAATGAGCTCGGTGACCTTTTTTTTTCTTGGAAGATAAGGCTTTTAAGTCTTTCTCCACATCTTCTAGAGTTGCTTGAAGTTTCTCCATGGATATATCCAACTTTTCATGTGTCAACTTTGCACCATCAAGACGACGTTGCGCATCAGAGAGAGACTTCTCATGTAATTCTTAGTTATCTTTGATGATCTTAAAGTATCATACTTTGCATACGACTTGAAGAAATTCTCTACATGACCCTCCAAAGAAGAGACATCAATTATGTTTACCTTTCTAATCTCCTCAAGAGTTGAAGCGATACTTGACTCCAATGTTGTAAAGTCATATAAAGAACCTAAGTAAAATTGTGTAATCCATCCACACAATGCGCCCCGCATCTCAGAAACAAAGGAGGATTTGGCACGGTAAATGGTTTCTTGTGGCTCAAAGGAAGATCACCACGTCGCAACGATGGCATCATGTCACTAGAAGGTGATTTTCTTGGTGGAACTAATTCCGATGAAGGCATCACATTATTAATGGAAGAATGAAAGTCTTTTGCAGCCGCATCAAGATCATTAAGATCTACTGTGAAATCTGTAACCGCGCCATTGTTAAGGTCGTCACCATGTAGTTCTTGAAGGCACAACTCAAAAAAAATATTATAATAAATCAAAAGATGATCAGATTTTATTTTTTATTTAAAAAAAAGAAGAGGAGAGGGTCTTACTTGTTTTGCTAAGTCAAACAAAGATGCCGAGTTCTGATCCTCTTCAAAAAAGTCGTTATCATTGATGACAATGGTATCTAAATGTCGATTCCACGACTAGCATCATCTAGCTCTTGTGCTTTCTTTTTGGACGATTCTAGTGACGATCCGTTGGACTAGAAGACGCATTGGGTCGTCCAACACCATTCGGTGGAATATACCTAAGAGAAATATAATCACAAGGCGTCTCAAGGTTTGACGTTTGGCCATTATCATTGTCTGATGATATATGAAGTTCATTTGTTGAAGAAGAACCATGACCAACTTTGAAGCAAGTGAAATTGCCTTTGAGACTGATGTGAGGCGTCTTAATTTTGATTTCGCGGTCACATCCCCATCTTTCAAGGTTTTGGACTTGGATGAGGTCTTAGCGACTTGCAAAGTATCATTTGACTTTGCTTGAGATTTAGAAGAAAGAAGTGACTTTTCCTTTGGTTGATCAGAAGCCTCTTGAGATGAAGTGGATGCAGAGTCTTACTTTTTCTTCTTCAAAATGATGCGGATATTTCCTTGGGAAGTATTCATCCTTTGGGATGGCCATCAATCTACATACTCGTGGGTCATTAAAGGAGCATACTCCAATGGGCACGTTGGAATCATGACTTTAGAAAAAGTATTAAGTCGAAAAGAAGAATTCCAAAGTTGTACCATTGTTAATAGTGTACCATCGTAAGGACGGTCCAGAAGATCTCCAGGAACATCTTGACAAAAACCAAATTGTCGACTAAATCTGACAGGGCTGTAGGATTCCACGATGAAATTTGAATCATGCATAAGGGTTACATAACCTGAACGAAGGCTTATATTCGTTCCACGAATTTGAAAGCCTGCCATTATCGGTAAGGTGCAAATCCCTCCCTTGCAGCATTGCTAAATGATGGAGGTGACGGGCATCATCGTGTTGAAATGACTTTTGGGCGTCAGTAAAATCAAAACACTTGGCCATCTTCTCACCCCGAAATTTCGCAAAGAGGTATCGGTCGATGTGAACGATTAGCACGATGATGAGTCCCAAAATAATCCCCAAGCCAACCATATACATAATGTATGGGGAAAATTATTTTTGCCACACTCAAGTTTGAAGAAGTAGAGATTTCTCGCAGGCCGCGATATATGCTTGCAAGAACAGGGACTGCTAAGGAGAATTTCTTTCCATGAGCCTTCAAGCTCACAACTTCTAAAATACAAGCTCGCAACTTTTAAAACACAAGCGCGCACATGGTTGACTTTCTTATTCGGAAGCAAAAATTTGCAAAACAAACAAGCAAAGAACGCTACCAAGTTTGTATCATCTCTAAGCGATTCTTCCTCATCTAACTCGATAAAAAGGGCATTCTCCTCTTCAGTCCGAGGCAGGAAGTTTGAATCAATGTGTCCAGAAGGATTGTGGTTCAATCTTGGATTTGTGGATCGTACCTTTGACACCTTTTGCGGAGGCTCGACATATCTATGAGGTCCTCTAAACCAAAACTTCACCCAATCATGGACGGACACCTCTTGGAGATCAACTTACGCTTATCTGTAGAAGGCCAAAAACAAATAGCGACAACTTTGGGGAAGAAGCAATTTGTTTTGAGTATCTGTCTGTGTCAATTCTTTCACCAAGGGAATGACTTCATCATAAAAATGCCCTTATACAGGGAGACCTGCAATGGCTTGTAAATCCCGAAGTGATATGGACATCTCTCCAATGAAAGTAGAAAGTGTATTCGTAGACGGACGCCAAAGTTCACAAAAAACATGGAGTAAATTGTCGTCATAGTCATACATGAACAAAGAAGAATATACAACGTCATAGACTTTGATGAGCTCCAAAATCTCCTTGTGGCGGGGCAGCACATCCTCTACCCATTCCAGTAGCCAGGTGTGTAGCAAACATTACCGAAGTTAGAAGAGGGAACACGCCAATTGTTGAAATTTCCATCAGAATGAGAAGATTTGGAAGATGATGCGTCATGATGAATTGCGGATTTCAGTAAAGGAACTTTCATGGTAGTAGCCTTACTCGAGAAGTTTCTCATAACGTCGTTGGTATCGATTTTTGACCATTCTTTAAGGAGAAAATATTCTTCATATGCCCCGCTAACAAGAGAGAAGACGCCGATAGCAAGAGGCTGAACTTCCAGAAGTAGAACTTTGGCATCTGAATTTTGTTAGTCGTCGCCCACTATTTCAAGAAGAGGATGCGGCGAATCTTGGTCGCGGAAGTGCATCATGTTGTGGGATCGAAGTCGTATTTCTCTATCAAGTATCTGCGAAAACATTAAACAAAAAGGAAAAATTTAGACTAAGAACAAGTCCAAAGTAAAGGGGGTAACCTCAAATTTTTGCAACTGGCGAAAGGCTGATTTCAAATAGAAAATTGAATCAGCAAAAAGGTGATCTAATCGTGGTTTTCGTACATGATGTATCCCTATGAATTTTCTTTCCTACACTTCAAACGGCTTGTGATTTCGTTATTCCTACAATGTGGTATGAATTTTTCCGTGAAGTCGCACACAGTTGATGCGTTCAGTTTGTCAGAATTTTAGGCTAAGTTCAAAAAAATCACCTGAGTATATTCAAGAATCTTCTGACCGTGATTTTCGGATATGATGTAGAACTGCGAGCCTAGTTTCAGAAAAGTCGAACGTGAGTATTCCTACAATGAGATATGAATTTTCTACCGAAGTCGAGCTGAGCTGAAAAGGGGTGACGAAAATAAGAGGTAGAAAAGAATTTGAGAGGACTCAATTGAACTTGATGATACAACAATGCAAATATGAGTATATATATAGCTTTCAAAACAAGGAGACACCAATTTGATTCCTACAAATTATAAAAAATTATAATGATGGAAAAATTTATTTCCTACAAAGTATGAAAATTATGGTAAGTTTTCATAGGAATTAAATTATGGAAATTTTCCATGGGAATCAAATTATAGGAATCCTATAGAAACCAAATTATGGTAAGTTTCCATAATAATTAAATTATGGAAATTTTCCATGAGAATCAAATTATGGGAATCCCATAGAAACCAAATTATGGTAAGTTTTCGTAAGATTTAAATTATGGAAAATTTTCCATGGGAATCAAATTATGGAAATTCCATAAAAACCAAATTATGGTAATGTTTTCTCGGAAACTACATGAAAAAGTATGCCCGAAGGAGAATCGACTCGCGTCATGAGAGTTTGAATTTTGTGAGTTCTATTCAAGTGAAAGCCTAAAATTTGCGTCGACACCACAAGATCTCTATCACCAAGCGAAACTTGTGGACGCAATCCTTACTCATTGAATTGGCGATCATTTCGTAGTGATAACCTAAATGAAATTACCATACTACGAAGAAATGTCAAGCGATAAGTTTTCAAAAGCTTGAAACATTTCAAGTCAAAAAATGAGTTGATAATCAACCGAAAGTCAGAAGACATCTTACAAATTAGAGAATGTTGTCATGAAGACTTTGGTAAAGGTTAATCTCAACATATTAGCTTGGTCATTTCTCATGTTCAGCTTTTTTCGTCAAAATTCGGCAAACCTACATGCGGAAAAGTCCTAAAAAAAGAAGGGAAAACACATTCATGACTACTTCAAGTCTTGTCTCCAAACTTAGGCAAGCCTCTACGTCAACAAGCCTCGAAGTAAGGGGCATTTGTAGACACATAAATTGTATTGGATCAAATTCGTACAAAATTTGAATAAAATCCATGTTAATGGGTTGAATAATTAATTTGGGCTTTACAAATAAATAATTTCATCTTATTAAACTCAAAACCAAGGTTCATCTCATCTTGAATCCCAAACCCACGCCACGTGTCACAGTGACTAGGCATCCAAGACCAACAAGGTGACACCACGTGTCCAAATGAGGTGGTAGTCCCAGTCAAATGCTAGAACGAATTACAATGTGCCAAATGTCAAAATGACATCATTTGGCCAATCACAAGCAACCTTGTCCAATCCCTACAACTATAAATAGGGGATAGACATGACATTCAAGGGGGCCCAGAAAAACTCTTCAACAAGCATTCATCATATTGGAGAAAGCTACAATATCAACATGAATAGTTCTTCAAAGGAGTGATCAACGGAGTTCTTCTCGGAGATCGACCTACAACGACGAAGCGCTTTTCGACGTCTTGGAGATCGACAAAATCTTGAGGAGGTTTACATCATCCAACAATTCGGGAAATACGCTACTGAAGGCCCTCGAATCGCGGAGAAACTTAGGAGAGAGAATCAAGAGAACAACGGAATTATACTCACAACGATTCGTTAATAAAATCACATTTTTCTTTTATTTATTTTGCTTGCAGTTAATTTTCCGTGCATACGAAAATTTATTGCGAACATTTATGTATTAAAAATCAAGGATCAACAATGAAATAAAAAGGAAAAAAATAAAAAGAACAAAGAAAAACACTTATCTTATCTGAGACCTCAAAAGATATTAACAATTTAAAAAAATATAAAATCACAAAAATTACAACATAATCTTGTAAAAACTTATATATATATATATATATATATA
>NC_028641.1:24071273-24183630 GCF_001406875.1 Solanum pennellii | reverse complement strand
ACTTTCCGTAGTGAACATATGTCGGATATACTCGGTCAATCGATAGATGTGATATCTTTGAACCGTCGAGCTTTGCTGTATATCTAGACAACCATATGTCACACAATTAACCCTTTACTGTTTATGGTTCTTACGGTTGTGTTCGTTTCAGCCATGAACACCTCCTGGTTTCATGAGTGTATAGAGAATAGGCTTTTGACACAAAATTCTCTTTGAAGCGGCTTCCACTTCACACTCACATAGGTGATTTCTAACCGTGTCATCTCGTAGATACACTATTTGGTCAAATCTACCAAACTTAGCAAATCATTGAAAACTTAAGCTTTATTACCTCATTAACAAGCCTTAAAGTCTTAACCTTGTTCCTGAACATTGTCTTCATCATGAGAATGGATTTAGTTAATTGACAATGTCGAACCATCAGCCACAACTTTGTTTTTCTCCTTGAATCTAGCTCTTGGTATCTCCAATCTGCTAGATAGAGTTACCGTCATGCTGACTTGTCCTAAGCATTAAACCCATTCCCTTAGATGATCTTTCAACTGTCTCTCTCACTAGGCCTTTCGTTAGTGGATTAGACACAATATCGCTTGACTTTACGTAGTCAATTGTGATAATTCCACTAGAGAGCAATTGTCTTACGGTGTTATGTCTCCGTCGTATATGACGAGACTTCCCGTTGTACATAACGCTCCCTGCCCTACCTATTGCTGCTTGACTACACAATATATACAAATTGGTCCAGATTGGAATATCCTCTAGGAAATTCCGGAGCCATTCAGCTTCTTCACCAGCCTTGTCCAAAGCAATGAATTCAGATTCCATTGTGGAGCGAGCAATACATGTCTGTTTGGAAGATTTCCAAAAGACTGCTCCTCCACCAAGTATGAACACATAACCACTCGTGGATTTTACATCATTTGACCCGGTGATCCAATTTGCATCACTATATACTTCAACCACTGTAGGATATTTATTATATGCAAAGTATAATGTTGTGTATATTTTAGATAACCCAACACACGTTTCATTGCCATCCAGTGAGTTTGATTTGGATCACTAGTGTACTGACTCAGTTTAATAATAGCACATGCTATATCTGGTCGCGTGCAATTCATAATATACATCAAACTTCCCAACACTCTGGCATATTCCAATTGAGAGTCACTTTGAACTTCATTCTTTTTAAATGTACAACTTAAATCAATTGGAGTTTTGACAACATTGAAATTCAAGTACTTGAACTTATCCAGTACTTTTTCAATATAATGAGTTGAGATAATGCTAATCCCTGGGGAGTTTTGATAATCCTGACCCCTAAGATCAAATCAGCAACTCCTAAGTCTTTCATATCGAACTTGCTGGACAACATGCGCTTAGTAGCATTTATATCATCAATGTCTTTACTCATTATTAACATGTCATCAACATACAAACAAACAATGAATTCATTATTCATAACATTTTTAATGTAAACACATTTATCACATTCGTTAATCTTGAATCCATTTGCCAACATTGTTTGGTCAAATTTAGCATGCCATTGTTTGGGTGCTTGCTTTAGTCCATAAAGTGACTTCACAAGTCTGCACACTTTCTTTTCTTTACCAGGAACTATAAACCCTTAAGGTTGTTCCATGTAAATATCTTCCTCCAACTCTCCTTTTAAGAAGGTTGTCTTTACATCCATTTGGTGGATTTTAAGATCATGCACTGCTGCTAGTGCTATTAACATCCTAATTGATGTTATCCTTGTTACTGGAGAGTATGTGTCAAAGTAGTCCAGACCTTCCTTTTGTCTGTACCCTTTGACTACCAGTCTAGCCTTATATTTGTCAATAGTCCCATCAGGTTTCATTTTCCTTTTAAAGATCCACTTTAATCCTAAAGGTTTATTTCCTGGAGGAAGATCAGCCGATTCCCAAGTGTTATTGCTTAAAACTGATTCGATCTCACTGTTGACTGCTTCTTTCTAATAAGTTGACTCAGACGAAGACATAGCTGCTTTAAATGTTTGAGGCTCATTTTCAAGCAATAGTGCTACAAAATCTGGTCCAAAAGAAGCAGATTTTCATTGCCGAGTACTACGCCTAGGTTTCTCACTAGTTAGAATATTTTTCATTGATTCATCTCGTGGTCGTTTAGGTCTTTCACTTGTTGACTCACTTTCAGTTTTATACGGATAAATGTTTTCAAAAAACTCTGCATTATCTAATTCAATTATCGTATTAACATGAATCCCAGGATTATCAGATTTGTAAACCAAAAAGCGACAGGCTTTACAGTTCACAGCATACCCAATAAAGACACAATCTACTGTTTTGGGTCCAATTTTAACCCTTTTCGGTAAAGGAACCTCTACCTTGGCTAAACACCGCCACACTTTGAAATATTTCAAGTTGGGTTTTCTTACTTTCCACAACTCATATGGAATTGATTATGTTTTTCGATGGGGTACTCTATTGAGTATTTTATTAGCTGTAAGGATGACTTCCCCCCAAAGGTTTTGCGGTGAACCATAATTGATCATTAAGGCATTCATCATTTCCTTTAATGTTCTGTTCTTCCGTTCTGCCAAACCATTTGACTGTAGTGTATAAGGTGCAGTAGTTTGATGAATAATACCATATTCCAAACATATCTCTGCAAATGGAGATTCATATTGTCCACCCCTATCACTCTGAATCATTTTTATCTTTAGGTTCAATTGGTTCTCCACTTCATTTTTGTATTGCTTAAATGCATCAATTGCTTCATCCTTACTATTAAGCAAATATGCATAATAAAATTGAGTGCAGTCATCAATAAAAGTTATAAAATATTTTTTCCCACCACGAGATGATGTTGACTTCATATCGCATATATCTGTGTGAATTAAGTCTTAGGTTTTAGAATTTCTTTCAACAGACTTGTAACGATGTTTAACAAACTTAATTTCCACACAAATTTGACATTTTGACTTATCTCATTTAAAATCAGGCGATACCTCTAGATTGACCAATTTTCGCAAGGATTTATAATTCACATGTCCCAAACGGGCATGCCATAAATCACTTAACTCCAATAAGTAAACTGAAGAAGAATTTTTATTAATACTGTCAACAACCATTACATTTAGTTTGAAAAGACCCTCATTGAGGTAGCCCTTTCCTATGAACATTTCATTCTCACTTATTACAGCTTTATCACTTACTAGGACACACTTAAACCCGTTCTTAACGAGTAGTGAAGCAGAAACTAAATTCTTCCTAATAGTAGGGAGATGAAGAACATTGTTCAAAGTCAACACCTTGCCGGATGTCATTTCCAATATTACATTCCCAGTTCCTGCAATCCTTGATATTGTTGTGTTTCCCATGAATAAATCTTCATTGTACTCAGTAAGAGTGTACGTTGCAAAGGCTTCTTTCGCAGAGCAAATATGTCTAGTGGTACCTGAGTCGAAAAATCAGTCCTTGGGATTTCCAACTAAATTACACTCCGAGATCATTGCACACATGTCATCTATATCTTCCATATTCTCCACGATGTTTGCTTGACTTTTGCCTTTGCCTTTGTTTTTGTCCTTTCTTGGAGCATGACAATCAGAAGACCTATGACCAGCCTTGCCACAATTGTAACAATTGCCTTTGAATTTCTTCTTGGCCTGTTTTGACTTCTGCCCGTTGGACTTCTTTCTCTTTTTGTCTTTGGTAGGAGCTTCTTCAACAATATTAACTCCAATGATTGTTGAACTCTTACGCGACTTCTTTTTGGCGTTTTTGTTATCTTCCTCAATCTTCAGCCGAATCACAAGATCTTCAAGCTTCATTTCTTTACGCTTGTGCTTTAGATAATTCTTGAAATCATTCCAAGAAGGAGGCAACATCTCGATCATTGCAGCCACTTTAAAGGCTTCATTTACTACCATATCTTCAGCAATCAGATCATGGAGAATAAGTTGAAGTTCCTGCACTTGTGATCCAACAGTTTTACTATCTACCATTTTATAGTCTAAAAACTTTGCGACCACAAACTTTTTCAAGCATGCATCTTCTGTCTTATATTTTTTCTCAAGTGCATCCCACAACTCTTTTTGAAGTTTTTATTGCATTATAGACATTATATAAGTCATCCTCTAAAGCACTCAAAATGTAGCCTTTACATAGGAAGTCTGCCTGCTTCCATGCTTCAATAATCATGAATTTTTCTCTGTCTGACATATCATCAGCAGGAACTGGAGTATCTTCAATTGTAAAATTCTGCAGACCAAGAGTGGTATGCCAGAAATACTCGTTGCTGCCATCCTTTGAAATTCACACCTGTGAATTTACCCAGTTTCTCTGCTTGTGGTACAAGAGTTCGGGTTGGTGCAACAACAGCCACTGTAACACCATTGTTTGCCATTTCTGATAAACCAAAATTGATATAATCTAAGTAAGTGATAAACTATAATTGCAGACTTAAAGGAGTATAAAATCACGAAGATTTTTGTCTCCACCAGCAACACAAATTTTTTTAAAAAAAAATTTCCTTAAAATTGTTTTCGATGTGTTATCAAAACCAGAAATTACTTATTTTAATAAATTATTCAGAAACACGAAGTAACTGAAATTTATAAAACCAGTAAGAGATATGAACATAAATTTAACTAAAAAACGCTTCAACAAATGAGAGTTTTCGGTGGAACCGGTGAACCACGAAGGGGAGCTTGCTCGATTCGTAGATTGGTCCGACTCGTAATTCACTTCTGACCCCGTGTTCAATAGCCCGACCGTAGGTCACGGGTAAAAATCCTGTCATCCCTACCTATTACTGCTCAAAGGGACGAGAAAGTGAAAAGTGATTTTCACTATAGCTTCTCCCATTCCATTCCTTATTGTTGCTTTGCTTTTAGTGCTTAGATAAATTTGTTTATTTTGTAGCACGGTGGGATAGAAAGTGCTTTTTCCCGCAGTAGGGTAGGGAGAGATTCTTTCTCTTTACTAGAGCCAATACTGTACCAGGAGATAAAGACTTAAGTCGACTCAAGTGGAAATAATCAGACTGCTTCCATACCTTATCTCAGGTTACCCCTTTGAGCGACTGACCTGGAATAGGCCTAAAGTGCGCAACTTATCCTTCTCTTCTCCGTTTCGTGGCTATCGGACCTGAACCTTTTGAAAGTGAGAAAAGAAGTGTCATAGCCTATCCTTCTATTCTCCGTTGCATGGTGAGGACCGTTATCCGCTGTTACTGAACCTGCTTTACGATATAAAGCTCACCGGAGAAAGCCAGGTGCCGTAGGTAAGCTCTATTTGGCCCGGAGTATTGATTTCCCATAACGAATAGGCTAGCTCTATCTCTCAATTGCCTATCCTGTGCTCGAGAAGGTCCCTCAGTTCCTCGGCAGCACCTCGAGGTGCATTTAGTCGTCTTACATGAGACGAGGGCTATTCCACTCATTTGAAACCTTTGTCCGGTCAATGAGAGAAAGAGAGAAGTGATGTAAACATAAGAATGGAAGGTTTGCTTGTCACCTGAGCGAGATCCTTTACCACGCCTAACTAAATGAAAGAAAGTAAGAGAGAGAGTGGCCACCTATTTCTTAAATAAAAATAAAGGACTTCCTTATCATAAGGCTGTCACTGCCATTCCTGGCTCGGCTCCAATAACGCAATTCTGGGAGGAGTCGGTATTTGGGCACTGGATCCCTTCGGACCTGGAGAATGTGTGACGCAATCAACAACGGGTAAATCTATAGGACATACACGCACACATACTTCACAAGCAATGCATTTATCAAATTCAAAGTGTATTCGGCAAGAAATCCTTTTTCGTTTATTAGGAGACTGAATGAAAAAGGCTTTGTCAAGTAGGCATGATTGTTACGTCGATCGGCAGTTGAGAAATACTATCTCCGGGGCCCTCACTTTAGGGCTATCTTTCACCGTTGACAGACTTCTGGGTCGTCTCAGACCTTGTAATTGGTATTTATCTCTAAAATGCATCCTCCTAACAGGCAGCCAAAGATGGGCGATGATCAATTAGTTAGCTAACGAAGTTGATGTTGAAGTAGAATCTTCGCTTCGCGGGAACAAAAAAAACCACCATCTCGCGCTTCGTTCACACTCGATTCCGATTCCGAGCGAGAAGTTCCCCAATCTGCAAGCGCGGCAGCCCACGAAGACAATTGCGTTCGAGAAGTTCCCCAATCTGCAAGTGCGGAAGCCCACAAAGACGATTGTGAATTCCTAAATTAATATACCTCGACCAGGATCAACTCCTTCGATGCCCCAGCTCTTATTGTTGATTAAAGGAGATATTTCATCCCTTCGAGCCTCTTGCAGTGACAGAGGCAGGCCTAAGGGTTGCAAGCCCATCCAATTCAATTACCTGCTTCTGGGACGGAGCCGTATGACGCGAGAGTGTCACGTACGGTTCCTTTGAGAAGGGTGTGATACCACCACCTATCAGGACCGACGAGCGGTCCACAGAGCTGCATCCCTACTCACCTGGTCTATGCACATTGCTTTCTCCAGGAGGTTGGCCACCTATCCTAGATCTTCCCATTTCCCTCAAAAGTGCCAGAAATCTCCTCATCAATGGCATAATTAGCTAGGCTATCTGCCACAACATTTCCTTCCCTGTACACATGAGAAAATCGTATTTTTTTATCCCTCAACAATGTAATAACTTTCCTGACTATTGTATCAACAGCCCAGGGTGCAGACACGTTTGTAGACGTGGTTCGGTTATTCCTATTTGTCTCTATCTATTGGTGGGGAGGTATATGAAGGAAGGAATCAGTGGATTGAGGAATGAAAGATCAAAGACAAAGACAACCGGGTTTTTCCAAAGAATTACTGCAGCTTTCCCACTCCCTTTTATTATCATATACAAAAAGGTCTCTTCTTTTTTAGACTAGTTTGCTTCTAGGAGTCCCTAGAGTCGAATTAATAATCAATAGAAGTCCCAGTAGAAGTTGCTCAGAAAGTTACCAACTGACTAAAGAAAGAATCTTGAGCGATCCAAGTGCGTATCCCCTGAGTGCGATGCCCTAGAGCTATTGCCAGATTTCATCTCAAATCGAGCTGCAGTTCCTCTTTCCTTTCAAACCTATCTAGGGAATTGGATTTTGCTCTATCAATTCTGTCACTCTATCAGGGCTCAAGTGATTCACTGAAGCGACGAGACCTTGAAAGCTGCTTTTTCAAGTGTCAGTAGCGGAACATTCTATTAATCGGGGAAGGTTTTTGGTGACAAGACCTGGAGATATCAGAAGTGAGAATGCTGACATGAGTAACGAAAAATTCTGTGAAAAAAATGATCGCCTGCTAGTGGAAGGTTTTCTGCGTTCAGTGAATCTACGCAGAGTGAATCGGTCCCTAAGGAACCCCCGAAAGGGCTGCTGTCCGTCTTTCATCAAAGAAACGTCTCTTTTCACTACATTCAACTCCTTCGCTGTCGGTTTTAAAGATAGGATAGCGAGGCATGGAAGATTTCTGCTATGCTTATGCTATTATAGGATATAGGAGAGTGACTGTAAACACACAACTTCCACCCTCTTGACTTTAGTTTGAGCTTGTATATGTGAGAAATTTACAAGAAAAAAAATGAGATTTCAAAAAGAATTCGCGCAGGAATATCCACTTTGAATTTTAAAGTTAAGGTTCGAAAACATATTTATTCTGATTCAGACAGAGAAATGCACTGGAGGCATCCGTCGACAAAAGGATCACCCTAAGATGATCATCTCGTGGCTATTGAGAACGAATGAAATCAGATGGTTCTATTTCTCAACTGTAAGAACATACTAGAATTTGAAAAAATCTTTTAAATCAAAAAAAGATCAAGTCCACTGAACTCACAGTGTCCTCTTAAGGAAATTATTCCCCTCTAGTATCCGAGGTTTAATTTGGAATATAACCTCCCAGGGTAAAATGATCTTAATCAGCAGAGTGTAGATACCAAAAACTCTACTGTCAGCGAATCAATCCACAGCAGGAAAGTACACGAAGAAAAATGTGTGCAGAAGAAGAAGAAGAAGAAGAAAAAGAAGATCAGAAAATTCGTTAGAGAATATTATGAAAAATGAGTGGTATTTATAGGCAAGAAGAATATGTTCTGAAAGGTTGCAACCCTTTCAGAATTCACACGACCATTAATGAAAGTTTGCAACCTTTGAAATGGTATTGACTATTCCTTAAAGTTGCAACCTTTCAGAAAAGTCATGGCGGGAAATTTAAATAAAACGGTAAAGTTCAAATAAAACGGGTCGCGTGGATCCGAGTCGGGTCGGGTTAGTCAACTAAAAAATTAAAACATTTCGGTTAATTTTCAAACTTCTGTTATCAACTAATTACTTGAAAACATTTTTTGGCCATTTTAATTAATTAATTAATTAAATAATTAAAACAAACTTTGTCCAAAAAATAATCTCTCGATCATTTGCCAAAAGCCGAAGCCAAGACCGAGACGAGACGAGTGACGACGACGACGGCACGAGGGGGGGTCCCTCTTTCCAACCCTTTTAAAAATTAATTAGAGTGTTCCTGTATTTAAACTCTTCTATTTTCTTTTCATCACCGATGAGGGACAAATGCCTTTTCATTAAAGCATAAGAGGACTTTTCAAGTTCCCAACTCTTCAAGTTCTCAACTTTTCGAATTCCTCTCCTTCCCTCTATTTCCCATCAATTCGTGCTACATACCCAACAGTATAAATTATAAGAAAATTTATGTATTGTTCTGTGCAGGATAAAAGATAGAATAAGTAATATATGAAAAAATAAAATCTGCATAACTAATCAATAATACATAGATAAGTGAATGTCAGAGACTCCCCTTTTCAAATTTATTTCAATCTACATTTTTTCGAAATTATAAATTGGTAATCAAATAGCGTACTTTCTTAAAGTTAATGAGTCTCCTTTTAGTTTGCTCAAGATAGTCTGTAGTTTATCCAGTCGCGATTGTAAGTGTGCATGCTATGTGTTTTGGGTTCTCGAAATGGGGATGTAAAATCTGGTTGTTTACCTTTCTCTCCAAGTGTGGCTCAGTTATCTTTTTTGTCTGTTGTCTACTATAATACATTGCTGGAAATTCAGGAAAAAGTTGATCTTTCCTATAATTTCTAAAGAGTTGGAAATTCTGGAAAGAGTTAGTGTGTGAGTTTTGCAGATGCACAAGGCATAAGATGTTAGGACCGGAAATAAGCAGGTGTAAACGCGAAAGCTAGCAAAGCAAACCTTGAAAGATCACGAGTAAGAAGACAACGAGAAATATACCAAAAGACACAAAGATTTAACGTGGTTCAGTCAATCGATCTACGTCTACAAATGAGATGAGCAATCCACTATAAATATGAGAGTACAAAATACAGAGGGAAACAACCTCAACTAATTCACTCGGAATACATAAGAGGTTCACACAAGTGATAACGTATCAAGCTTATGACCCATAAAGTCTCCCCCTAACCAAAACTCTCAAAGCCGTTAAGACTACATTGTTAATGTTGATTAAGTTAGAAGGAACCTATCTCTATTTATAAAGTCCTAAACCTTTTCCTACTAGAAAAAGGATTAGTCAATCCAAAACCTTTTCCTAAAAGAAAAAACCTATCTATGGTAAGAAATTAGGGCAAATAAAACCCAACAAATCTCCCCCTTGGCCTGAATTTCTAACAAAATAAATTTGTCCACCTTCTTCACTTAATCTTCAACAACTTGCTTTTCTTCTCCATAATCTCCTTTGCAAAATTTATGTCTCAACACAGAGAAACTCAGTGAAACAGTTTCTCTAACAAAAATCTTCATTACTGTCAAAAAGGTTGTGGCTAAAACTACACCCGCCAAGATGAACACCTCTTTCTAACCTAGTTCAATCATCGATTATCGAACCACTGAACTTGACTCCATAATTGAATCTGGCTATGATACAACTTGTTAGGACAAAAAATAAGTAGGTGTAAATACGGAAGCTAGCAAAGGAAACCTCGGAAGATCACGAGTAAGAAGACAACGAGAAATATACCAATAGACACAAAGATTTAACGTTATTCGGTCAATCGACCTACGTCCACAAAAGAGATGAGCAATCCACTATAAATATGAGAGTACAAAATACAGAGGAAAAAAACTTCAACCAATTCCCTCGAAATACATGAGAGGTTCACACAAGTGATAACGTATCAATCTTGTGACCCATAAATTATCCCCCTAACCAAAACTCTCAAAGCTCTTAAGACTACATTGTGAATGCTGATTAACCTAGAAGGAACATGTCTCTATTTATAGAGTCCTAAACCTTTTCCTACTAGAAAAAGGATTAGTCAATCCAAAGCCTTTTCCTAAAAGGAAAACCTATTTATGGTAAGAAATTTTGGCAAATGAAACCCAACATAAGAAGGACAATATTTCAAACTAATTAGCAATCCACCTGACTTCAAGTCTAAGAAAAAAACTTATAGTGAGGCATCTGGGCTGCATATGATGTGATAGATGTGCAAACGTATATAGGTACTGAAATAGAAGCTCAAGGAACCTTCACATATGGCTTGAACACTAATGTACCACCATCTACTAGGAGTCATCAGAATAGATCCAGGATTACTAAAGACTATGCTAAATAAGTTCTATAAATCAGTATATTTAGTAAAGTTCTGGTATCAGTGTGTTTTAATATCTTTTTACTCCATCAATAGAAAATTCCAAGCAGTGTTGCCTATAGTCATTTGTCAACCTTATATCAAAATTATATTGTTTCTACTTATTTCTTTTTAAAAAACCTTATTATTTTGTAGGCTTACTTACTATAGGAAAGAAATCAAAGAGAGTAAAACAAAGCGAGAATAATGAATCAATCAACAATACTAAAAAAAAGAAAAAGCGTTTGAATCCAAAAAAATCTGAAAGTCCATTGAAGAATCTCGATTTTGATATGCAATACCGATCAAGTGTTGAATTGGCCAAGAAGTTCAAGAATAAGAGAGAACAATTTGTAAATGAACGCAATGATAGAGATAAGAAAGAACAGGAACCAATACCACATAAACGAAATAATTCTGAGGTTTTCATCCCACAACAAGAAAAGAGTAAATTTCTTGGGCACAAATCAGTAATTCAATCATCTTCAAGTGAAAAGCTTAGAACCTCACATATGATTGTAGGGAAAGGACAAAGTAAACGGAGGTTATTTCAATCTGGAGAGTCCATTCAAGAGAAAGAAATTAAACTTCCAATGAATAACTCTAGGTTCCGAACGTCATTCAAGGAAGGTGTTACTGCTTTAGTACATGTCACTGAACAACACTAGGTAATGGAGAGGTACATATATTGACCAGCCACCAGTATTAATCAGTTTCTCAATACGCAATAGATACACAAGGAACATGATATCCATGATCTACCAAATTGCAAGTAGGTAAAGAGGAAGTCCGTCATACCAGCTAATAGTCTTGATCAATTTTAGAAAAATCAAGGGATATGCATAGACGATGAAACAAAACATGATAAACACACAATAACTGATGCCAAATTTATGCATGCTCCTATTATTATTGAACACAACAAAGGATTGGATGATCCCGTAGATAAAGAAGAACTCGGTGGAGAATAATTTGATGTAGAAGAGGAAATTGACATTGATTGTAATACAAAAGGTATGTCTTAAACCTTGTAAGATTTATCACTCATTATAAAAGAAATATCTTATTTCATGTCTGTTATGTAAATCTAGAAATATCGAAATCAAAAAAAGTTCGAGGAGAAATCACATGTAAGGATATTCATGCAAGAAATTTGAAAGAAAGAAAGGAGGTGACATTTCATAAAGGACAAGCAGTGGGACCAACTAATAAGAGAGTGTCAGAATTAAGCAATTTTATAGAAACAATTGCAAGGAATCCTAGATTCATTAGCTTGATATACATTAGTTGGCATGCGTGCCAAATGATACTAAAAAATGCATGTGGGAATATATCAATGTAAGAACAATTACTTTTGAGATTGCATATTTTATTATTTGTTTTTACTTACTGAAGCTAAATATATTTTATTTTGCATAGTCCAAACTTCTAATTCCATTAGAAGGGAAGAAGTTGGTGATGACTGGTCTTCGTGATGCTTGGAGGCGACTAAACAAAAAATTATAGAGAAATATTTTGATAAATACAGTATCCTTGAGGATATGCTAGCAAAGCATCTTGATGGAATTCCATATAATCAATTCCGCCAGCTGATCAAGTATTGAAAATACCCAACTATTCAAGTAAGGCTAAAATAGTGCATTTCAACTCATCCAAATATTTTGCATCATATTTATTTATTGATTATCAATTCAACTATCTCTTTTTATTTAATAATTGACCATATGCGAGATGAATTCTCAAAATAGGAAAAAATAAAAGTGGAGGCATCGAATGAGACCTATTACTTTTGAAAGAGTACGCGTGACATTGGTAATACATATCTGACATTTCTTAAATATATGAATTTCATTTTTTGTACTTTATTAGAACATATTGATATTTTTAAATTTCTTTTGATATAATTTGTAGCGTGCAACAAAAAACAACAATGAAGAACTATCAAAGCCTGCAATATTTATTGAAACTCGTACCTAGACAGGAAAGGAAATCATGGCTGATACCCAAGTTATAATAATAAGTTTTTAAAAGAGAAATAACAGTGAATTTGATTCAGAATTAAAATTTATATATGACTCCATTCAATTTTATCATGTATATCATCTTCTTATTCTTCTTCTTCCTCTTCTTGTGCAAGTGCAAGGATATATCAATTCTTTGTTGATATCGCTGAATTGTTTGCTAGGAATTGTTGTTAGATTTTTTTTATTCTTAATCTATATCATAGTATAGGAAATGAAATAGTACTTACATTTCACTATTTATGTCAATTTTATTCAACAGGTTGAACTTCAAAATCACCAAAATTCTGGGGGAAAACCGATGATGCATTTAGGGAAGTGTTTGGAAAAGAACAGCCTGGTCGACTTAGGTGCTATGGTAGATCAATGACAATAATTTCTTTGAAGAAAGACGAGGAAATTAACAATCCAAAGCAAAAGCATGCCAATGAAAACACTTCTCTAAAGGAAGAATTGAGAGAAGAAATGTGACATTTATTCACTCAATTGTTGTAAAACAACCCTATGTTGAAAATTCAAGATATACCAGGGTGTGTTGGATCTAATGTTGCATCACTTGTTGATGCAAGTAGCGCACAAGCTGTAAGAGGCACAATCTCCACATTCTCCAGGGTCTTCTCATGATCCGGTTCTTCAAAAGGTATTTTGTATTTCACATTCTTTGTTAATAGTCTGCGTAGTGTTATCGATATCCAAGGTGGTTGTCTGAGAAACTGTGTTACATTTTCTTAGTGCCTGTAGCAAGTTATGAACTAGACCTGGTTCAACACATTAAGCTAAAGACATCCTGCTGGTTAATATACTAGGTACGTGACAATGTTGGAGAGCTTACAAAGTTCCAAGCTTCATTAGAAACAAGAAAGTTCAACTGTGTCGCTAGAGGGCGTGTTCCCTTTCGGAGGAGCTTAGAAACGTTGTGTAAATGAATTGTCTTCGTTTCTCTGAAATAGTGATAATTTGTTGGCATCATTGTCTAGTTACAAACTCGTTAATGTTTAGAAATGTGAATGAAAAGAAATTCTCTTTTTCTTCAAGTGATTCAATAGCGTTGCAAGTAATTCAATAGCCAAACTTTGAAAGAAATTATGTTTTTCTTCTATCCTTTCAAGTGATTTAGTAGCCTTGCAAGTGGCAGTGCTTTCTTTACTTTGTTTTTCTTCTAGTTGAGCTGGTGTTGTTGCTAAAGAAATTCTGAACTTATTTTTGCTATCTTGAATCTTTGAAAGTTTAGTCTGTACTTTATTTTTGTTGCTCCATGTCTCCTTTTAGCTTCTATACCTAGAAATGTCTATATTTTTTGTTGTATGAGTGTTGTATTCTGTTGAAGGATGACTCTAGTGATTTTGGATTGTAATAGTGTACTTTTTTCCATGTTGTTTTATTGCTTTGAATTGTGATGGTTGTTGTGAGAGATGGTTTTAGTTTTCATTGCTTAAACTGATTCTCATAGTTAAAGGTGTCCCTTTTAGATTTTTTAGAAGGTTAAAGACTGTTGTATTTTTTAAGTGAGTTTGTTGTCACTTATGCTAGTTAAGCTTTTTCTAGTGTTACAATGGGACAAATTCCTTCCCCGGATATTTTGGCCTGCTTGAGTATATACATGTACCTGTAGTCATGAAATGCGAATGAGTTATACAGGTCATACCATAGAGGGTCGAGGCATTGGGTTTATATAAACTGTAAAGTGTAGCCACATCTACATATATACAATCATCCTTTATAACTTATGTATAAAATACTCCAACATATTATTTCATCATATAAATAGTAATTTACAACAAATATGCAATGAATACAGATGCATATTCTATATGACTTGCATATATTGATTTGGATTATTTGGCTTATAGTGAATACTCTCCAATTATGCACTTCCACATCTTTATCGTTATGATTTGGTTTGGCTTACTGGGAATTTAAGCATATTAAATACATTATTTATTCAACTTACTTATAATTTTATTTTGAATGTGCAGAAAAATGTCGGTTTGTGAATTTAAATTGTGGACAGAAGTAAATTTGATCTATTGTTGTGAATGATGAACAATGCTTGTACTATTTTCATATAATATATTTGAATGCATTTGATTTTGTGGAATTTATTGATAGTAGAGATCTTTAAGCAATTACTTTCTAAGTATTGGTTGTACAAGACATGTTTCTCGCAGTTTATTTGAAATATGTAGCTTCGATTTAATTATTGGTTAACTTTGTATTTTATGACACTTGTATATTTAATTATGTGATTATTGAATATATGCAAAAAAAATATTATTCTTAAAAATAAAAAATTGTGGCTACAAAATTCTACACAACATTGCCACACTTCAAAAGTGTTGTTGTAGGACCTCCAATGTTATCTTGTACATAACAAAAATTATACTTTAGAAATGTTGTTCTAGATGAGACATAAAAGGCAACACTTTTTAAGTGTGACCAATAACAAAGCAAAGACAATACTTTTAAGGGTAGTATAATAAAAAAGGTGTCGCTAATGAATCACTAAAAAAATCTGCCCTTATACCTCTTTGGCCACACTTGATAAGTGTAGGTGTGATAACGACATTTAAAAAGTGTTGCCTAATGTCAAAGGTTACGCTTCTTTAGGCCACCCCCTATAAAGTGTTGCTTAAAATCCAAAAGTATAGCCTTTTATCAAAGGTCACACTTTTTGCTTGTTTAGGCTACACTTTACTGGGATGGCCGTAGGCCTAAAATGTTTTAGTGATACAAAGAGTTTCCAAATAAGCACATTTTCAAATAGCATATAAAATAATTTAGGTAGTTAAATAAAATTGGAGTACCTATCTAGACGAATCACATCCCTATGTCAAGTCCCATTAAATCAAATGCAAACAATTTAATAAGTATAACCTACTAGGGAAAACCATATCTGGTTTCACTTCTATTAAGGTTAAATTTGATAGATAAAGGTATCTAGACTGGATGTAAAATGAGTGGACAACTCGAGTTAGGGAATAGCAACGTATCGGTAGAAGAACTTTCCGAGTTTGTGCAAGGGTTATCCGTACCCTTAATACGTGTGACTAAAAATCCTTCACCATGTATCGAAGATCCAGTGGCTATCTTGACAGAAGTGGTGCGTAGTGGAAATTTTCATAATGGTATTATTGAAGACTCAGAGTGGTGCACGAGAGAAAATAGTTTATACGTCGTTCAAATAATATCAAAGAAGTAAATAAATAAACAATTAATGCATTAAGACAACAAATAAAATATGAAAAACATAAATAAATAAGTAAATAGTCATATAAGTCAATATTATAGAATTGTACATGAGATATCATATTTTAGAAATACACGTACACTTTTATCATATTTTCCTCTCAGACGGTTTGAAGTGGCTCAATCAGATCAACAGAAGATAGTAAAGCTCTGTCCTGCTCAACAGAGCATCAATGGAAGGAAAGATCAGGATATGAGTGACCAAGAATCGAACCTCCTAATTCGTATCACAAAGAAACAGAAGGAAGAAAGACCAATGATCAAGAACCCAAAGGTAAGTTTCTTCGAGAAACTCTTTCCAAAAATTGAAGATCCAGGCGTCACACATTGTTTGGAAAACATCAGTTTCCAGGAAAAACTTGACAATCCCCTAAACCACCCAAACTTTATCCCCATAACAACAAACAAGAAACATCATCTTTACACACCTTAGAAACATGCGCTAATAATCAAACTAGCTGGTAAAAGGTGGGATACATAAACCTTCAAAATCGACTTCAAAGCCTATGGCAAACCTAAGAAAAAATTAACCTTATCGACCTAGGTAAAGACTATTACCTTATCAAATTATCAAACCCATAAAATTGTGAGAATACTCCACCAAGGAATGTAGTTCATATGCTCGCAATTCCTCTCAGTTCGTAGATTATAACCCTAATTCAATCCTACTTTAAACCACATAAATTTCTCTACTATTTGGGTGAGACTATCCAAGCTCCCTACGGAATTCTATGACCTCACTATATGATGAGTCCTCAAATTGGACTCATCTAGGGCGTTATTTTAATGCAAATAGTGTCCTTGATTGTTTATTTTGTCTCTATATCTGATAAAAACTCTTAATTTTAAGGTATTTGAGGATTTAGTTGGAGCATGTACACTTAGGTACAAAACGGAAGAAAACGGAAAGAGAGCTGAAGATGCAAAGGTACGCATCGACAAGCACACTTGGTGATCTTCCGTATAGCAAAGCTCCTCCTTTTTTTACAACAAGTTAGCCCTGAAGGAAGTGGATCAAAAGGCGACAAAAAGGATCAGTCGGTGCTTCGCCGATCAGTTTCGCAAAGCAGAAGATTTTCTCCCATCGATCCAGAACACATAGAAAAGGAAGGCAACGTGCAAGCGGCGATGAACTGAATGAAGGGCGATGAATTGAATCACTCGATGAATCACAGCTAACTGCATCAAAAAGATTCGCCAACACAGTTCTGAAGTCTACAAATACTGAACTCTTTTATTATTTAGAGATAGAAATTAGAGAGTGAAACAATTACTCTTGATATTTTGTTCATAAGTTTTCTCTCAAGTTTGGAGATGTTTTTTTTTACCTTCCTTTGCTATTTTTAAGATTTATCTCCTATACCCATTTGTTTTCTTTATCATTTTAAGTATATTTGAATATCGCTTGATGAGTGGGTAAAAACCCTCATTCTTGGGGTGTGATTTAGCAATTATGGGTTGATTAATTTGTTGGGTCTTGCTTGAGCTTAGATTGCATTTTAATGGTGATTTCACCTAATGGTTATGGTTTAATCTAATGGGTTTGTAGTTGCAACTACAAAACCATCCATGTGTTTTCGGCTTGATCGAAAGAGAGGTCGAGAAATTAAGACCACTAGACTGATCTCCTAAGGAGTGGGTCGACATGAGGTTCAGCTTGAGAGGGTGAGACCTAGTCCCATATCCAAGCACTCCCATCGAAAAAGCGAGTGTGGATAAGGTGTAGGCTGGTTAGTTTAGACGAGTGGGTGTCCAAGAGGAACCCTTTGATATGAAGTAAGTTGCCCGAGAGGGAACTTTCTTTCACCTAAAGGTTAGCCTAGTCACCATTATTTTGTGAAATTAGATACCGAAAGCATGTACCCACCACTTTTATCTTTATATATAGCGATCACACCCCAAGAACTTCCCCCATACTTGATTTTCCCTTTAATTTTTGCTGTTTACTACTCGTGACAAACAAATCTTGATATTTGACACATTAGTGTCACAAACTGAATTTAACTTTGTTTTCATATTTGAAAATGTCTTAAACTATCACTATTTGAAACGAAATTTTATGTAGCTACTATTTTCACTAAAACTCCTTAGGGACACAACCCTAACCCTTAGTTGGGTTACTAAACTAGCTTTAGCTCGTAGAGACTCAGATAGTAGGCTAGTGTTGTTGATCACGATAATTTCAAAAGAAATTTAAAGCATCAAATTAAAATGGCGCTACCGCGGGGGAGTGGTGTCACGTGAAAATGTAGTTACTTCTAGTTTTTAGTTCTTAGTGGTGTAGTTTCTACTAATCTTATTTTTTGTTGTGTTTCTCTTTATGTTACTACTAAGGGAGAAAACACTTTGTGTGAGTGCCTACAAAAAGATAGAATGGCCTACATACGAAATAATGATACATTGAGAGCGAATTTTGACCTTTAAACAAGTGAAAGGCGAACAACTGCATGAACCCTGGCTAAGGTTCAGAGCACTCCTTGGAAAATGTTGTCAACACGGTCTCCCTGACAGAACTATTCTAGAGTCTTTTTACCGAAGTTTGACTAAAACAAATAGAATGTTTTCTGACCTAATTACATCAAATCAACTAATAAAGAGTCTGTATGAGATGACAACGAAACTACTGGACATCTGACTAATCAAGATCACGAAGCGATGCAGAGAGATTTCCATTTGGTGATCCTGCTAAACCAGTTGGATGAGCCGATGAAGCAGATTGACGAACTTTAAATACAGTATCCCTAAACAGAGATCTATATTCCACCACAAGCGAAAGATAGATAAGGATAGAGAGGGTGGACATATAAAAAAATTGCTCGCTAAGGCTGGCAATTGGACAGGATTTTGGCTGGTCCGATCCGATATCCATATCTATAAGTCCGGTACCGGTTGAAACGATAAGGATCTAATCTTGTAGGGTAGCGAAACAGAACTCGGGTTTTTATCCGGTTGATCAGGTTCGGTAAGAACTTGTTCCGTTCCGGTCCCGGTCCGGTTGATAGATTCAACGATCATTTAAATATTTAATTTTTTTAGGTTATTATATAGTCGTTGGGTCCTTCTAGCCATTGGGTTGGGGCCAAAACGACTCAAATAAGCCCCCAACCCCTCTCTAACCCCTTAACACTATAAATATACCCATTTTCTTTCATGTAAATCACAAATTCACAAACCATTTTATTAATAGCTTATAAAAATCTCTCAATTTTAAATCTATCATAAATTCATAATTATTATTTTGTGATATTGACTTGGAGTTTGGACTTCAAAGATTTATTTGAAGTAAATCGGAAGCTTCATTGGCATCTCTCAATTCCGACTTTGGTTATATGTCTACTTTTACGTAGATGTTTGGTACATTCCTTTCAACTTTAACTTTCTATTTGTTTATTAATTAAGTTATTTTACTTTTTTATATTATGTTGCTTGTTTTTTTTAAAATATTTAATTTTTTAAAGCTTGAACATGAATTCGAAAAGAAATAGTGGTAAAAGAAAAATATCGGAAACAAAATAACAGGGGAGGAGGAAGTAGTTCTAGTTCTAAAAATTTCCTAGATTTAGAGTTAATACTAATGATTATAATCATGTTAATGAAACTTTTTATGTCACGAGGACCTATTTAATTTAATTTCAAAAATGAAGTAGATCATGAGACTTTAAGCAGATGTTTTACTAATTTTGAGGCAGAACTAGATGAGGAAGTAGAAATAAATGAGGAAGATGAAGAGACCCCTACCCTCTACTAGTCCAGCTACCGAATCACCGGAACAAGATGAAGTCCCCCCTTTGCCTACTTTTCCAAAGACCGTCGTATGTGTTAAAAGATTTTTAGTACGGAAAATTTTGGTACACAATGAGGAAAATCTATTGTTACTTGCACTAAATGTAAATTGAACATGAAACGTGTAATTACGGGTACACAAGGGGGAACGGAACGACTAAGAACACATTTACGAAAGTGTAATAAAGAATTTACTCGCCTAGATGATATAGAAAGGGCTAATTGAAATGGAATACCCATACCTGAAAATTCTATGAGAGTTGGAGGTTCTAATATGGTTCAAAGTGTATTAAATATGACTAACCCGGCTAGACGAAGCATACACCGCACATATAGTTACTAAAAAGATCATAAAGAATTAGCTAAAATGGTTGTTGTTTGTGGTTTGCCTTTTCATTCCCTTCACATTCTGGTTTTGTTCATTATAATTCGAGAATTATATAAACTAGATTATGAAGGTATTCCAAAAAGTACAATTAAAAGTGATCTTTTTAAATATAAAAAAAATACTGTCATTTTATTGGTTGTTTATTTGATTATTATAACGGTAGATTATCTATTACTTTTGATATGGGACGCGTCATGCCCCAACCTACACCCTGGGCATGGCTGACACTCAATGACCATTGTTGGCCTTGAGCGGACCCTTGACCTGACTTACTTAAATCAACAGAAGACTTAAACATAACAACTATAGATCAAGAACTTATATATAAGTACTTAGCCAAAATGGAAACTCAAGTCTTTAATAATATTTGAAATAATAATGTAAAGACAACTGAACTACTAACTGTCTATGAAGCCTCTAAAATGACTGAGATGGATGTTGGGACAAACCCCACAAGATCCTAATGAACTAACTATATAGAAATAAAAGATGTCCTCCGGAATGCTAGGAGGCTCACCAACAACCCCTGAATGCTCAAGTTGGATCAACGGTGTACTAGATGTTGATCCTGGTTACCTACGTATGCATCATGATATGATACAGGCCAACTGACATCAGTACATTAAATGTACGAGTATGCGAGTTGGAATGCTAAACAACAGAGGCTAGAAATAGTCTAAAAGAAACTGAAGAACTTACTTGGCTCAACTTAACTCAACATAACTGACTGATTTCAATATAAAGCAATTTAAACACAAGCACAATATAAAGAAAAACTGTTTGAAAACATGTTGTAAATTCTGAATGTATACAAGGTTACAAATAACTCTGAGATGTATGCAAAAATACAATTAAACTGATGTATATATATAAATTAATTTAACTTTTCCGGGAGTTTCTCTAACCGACAACTAATACTTAAGAGCTAGAGTGATGATACAACGTTTGGCCTCACGCAGAACCGTCCTGCACCTTGCCATCGATATAGAACCTGAACTGCCTAATGGATCCACTAGTCTATGCTAAAATGCACTAAAGGAATCATCTAAAAAGTATGACCCTTTTCTACCCATGGTGTTTATGAGGGCTGGGAGTTATCAGAACTCTCCCCCATATCGGTGCTCAATACTGCTCCCAAAAATATCATTATATTAGCTCTTATGTTTTAAAACATACTTACTTCTGTGATTTGATATTAGTGCTCAAAACTTTGCTCAAAGACTTTCTTGGAAAACTTACTTCCCCTACTTGCTTCATTTACTTCTCTTTTCTGAAAACTAAGCTCGAAGTCTCTTTGGAGATATCAGTTTCCCTTCTTTTTAAATGTGAAAATATATTTATACTTCCTAGGGTAAACTTAGTTCTCATATACTGCTTTTAAGAAAAGACTTCACCTTACTCTGAACTGTACTCAAAGTAAGTCTTAAAACGAAATTAAAACATTTTTGAAAGACTTACGAAACTTAAAATGGACTTCTTTCTTTTATCTTTACTCATTACTCAACCTGATCTTTAAGTCATAAAACAAGTTTAAAAGCATTTGTAAATGACTTCTTGAGAGGACTCTAAGAACTTTCTAGACTTGGCTCTAAACTTTCCTTAAATTTAAAGTTATGGATTCAAGGTTGTAATTTTTATGTATCTTGATGATTTCTATATGTTTGAAGTCATTTAGAGTAGCAAGAATCATTAGGAATTGTTGAAACACTTTAGAAAGGCTTAAACAGACTGAACTATGAAATTTGGGTGAAAAATGTCGATTCGGGTGCATCCGCGGCGCGCCGCGTCAGACCCATTTGACTGAGACTCCTTTTTGGCGCACTCTTGGTGCACCACTGCAGCCTTCCTAGCACTATGGGGGCGCATCACGCCAACCTGTTCCTTAGGCAACTCGTCTTCTATCCTTAAATCATTTTAATTCGATTCTCTTTGTCCAATTCGCTTTAGATTCATGTACCCACATAATATATATAAGTATCTAACCCAATGGATTCAATATCAACACCTAGATCATCAAAGAACTCCTAAATCTCAACTCATGTCCAAGGACAAGAGCAATTCAAGAACAACATTCAAGAACATTCAAAAATCCAATCTTATTTGGATGAAATTATACTTTATCAAACATGCTTGGCACGTGGGTGAACGAACCCAATGTTATGAAAACTCACATACCTTTTTAGGGATCACCCTCGACAAAACCCATAAGTTAATTAGACGATTTTGACGAATCTTGAACGCCCTTCTCCTTTTTCGTGTTTCTCCTCTTCTTTTGTCTTCTCTCAAAACCTTAACTCTTTCGGTAGAAGTGCAAACTGATCTAATTCTACTTAGACCACTTGCTTAAATACCAAACACGAAATAAACTAATAGAATAAAGAAAAGACAAAAAAACCTTACAAATCAGGATTTGGACAATTTCCTTATTCCGACACCCAATTTCCAAAAGACATAACTCACTCATACAAAGTCAAAATCGTGCAAACATGGCGGCGTTGGAAAGATCATTCCAAAAGATTTCAAACATATCTGGAATGTACCCGATCCATCCTGAGCTAGGAGTTATGACCATTTGAAGTTGACCAAAAACTCACTTTTCAACTGACTTAAATTTCCAGATTTTTCTAACAAGATTTTTAACTCCTTTCTAATTCTTTCTAGTTTTGAGAAGTTCAAACACTTAACAAGCAAATGTAACAATAACATGCTTAGTCATAACTTAAATAGTATTAAGAAGAAAGTTAGAACCTTGGTCTACATTTTCTCCAGATTCAAAGAGATGTGGATATCTCTGCTTCATATCCTCTTCAGCTTCCCAAGTAGCTTTTTCCACAAATTGGTTTCTCCAAAAGACTTTGACTGATGCAACTTCCTTCATTCTCAACTTGCGAGCTTGGCGATCTAAAATTTGCACTGGAATCACCTCATAAGACAAGTTGTCTTTGATCCTAATATTTTCAGTTGGTATGATCAAAGAAGGATCTCTCATTCACTTCTTCAACATGGAGATGTGAAGTACTAGATTAATCGTTGCTAACTTTTGTGGTACCTCCAACTCATAAGCTACATTGCCCACCCTTTTGGATAATCTATAAGGTCCAATATACTGGGGACTGAGCTTCCCCTTTTTACCAAACCTCATAACACCCTTCATGGGTGAAACTTTTAAATATACCCAATCATTTACTTCAAACTCTAACGGCCTCCTCCTAACATCAGTGTAGGATTTTTGACGATTTCGTTTCATTATCAACCATTTTGTATTCACCTTCACCTTCTCCATAGCTTGGTGAACTAAATTTGGTCCTATCAAACCTACTTCCCTAACTTCAAACCATCTAATAGGATATGTGCATCTCCTCCCATAAACAAATTCGTAAGGAGCCATCTGGATGCTAGAGTGTTGTAAGCAACCTCAATGAGAGGTAGGTGATCATCTCAATTCCCCTTGAAATCTATCACACAATACTTAACATATCTTCTAGGGTCTGAATATTTGAGCTTTGTTTGCCCGTTAGTCTAGGGTTACTTAAATTCACCTTTGAACTCAAACCTTTCTAAAAAGATTTCCAAAATTGTGCAGTAAATTGTGTACCTCTATCTGAAATAATGGAGACCAAAACTTTATGAATTCTTACTACCTCTTGAATGCATAACCTAGCATAATCCTCTGCCGAAGGGGTAGTCTTTACCGGCAGAAAATGGGTTAATTTGGCCATTCTATCGATAATCACCCAAATAGAATCATGATGCCCGTGAGATCTGGTTATACCTGTGATGAAATCCATATTAATCATCTCCCACTTCCACTCCGGAAGATCTATATTCTGAGCCAAACCTCCAGGCCTTTGGTGCTTTACTTTATCTTGTTGGCAATTCGAGTACTTGGCAACAAATTCGGGAATGCCCTTCTTCATATCATTCCACCAATATACTTCTCTCAAATCGCGGTACATCTTTGTGGAACCCAGATAAATGGAATATCTAGAGTTATAAGATTCCTCCATGATCCTCTATGAAAGTCCATCCACCATAGGTACACACAATCTACCTTGATATCTCAATACACGATCTCCTTCCTCAAAAGTTGACACTCTTTGGCTATGAACATTTGCTTTCAATTTAAGAAAAATGGAATCTTGGTCATTATTATCTTTCACTTCTGACACTAATGATGACTCAACCCCATTTGGCACCACTATTCCTCCTTATGTAAAATCCATGAGTCCGAATCCTAAGTGTGCAAGTCTATGCACATCTTTTGATAGTTCTTTATTCTCCTCTTCAAGAGGCGGTACTACCCACATACAACTTGATTAAGGCATCAACAAGTACATTAGCCTTACCTGGGTGGTAAAGAATGCTCATGTCATAATCCTTGAGCAATTTTAACCATCTCATTTTTCTGAGATTAAGCTCTCTCTGAGTGAACACATATTGTAGGCTCTTATGGTCAATGAATACATCAATATGAACACCATATAAATAGTGATGCCATATCTTCAAGGAGAATACCACAGCCGCCAACTCTAAGTCATGGGTTGGGTAGTTCTTCGAGAAAAGCGTCAAATGCCCCCTCTAGCTTTAGTCATATTTCCAGCTACACACCTAACCTTTGTGGGGGTCCTATTACCCCCTTGAACCTTTTTTATGTATATTAGTTCACCCTCGGACGCTGACGTGGTCACATGCGTGAACTCACCTCCGTGAGGTGCGTAAGAACGTGATAAAATGTCCATGTGGAGTCCAAATAAGCCTCCCAACAGTAACTTTACTCTTTATTTAACCATACATTTATTATTTTACCCTTTTCCAATTCATTTATCTCCATCTTGAACAAAAGCTCTCTTTTTTATTCCTCATCCACCATTTTCTCTTATTAACAAACGTTTTGGTTTTTTTTTTTTGGTAGAATTCCAACTACTCTGAAATAGGATCAGAGTTGCAAAACATTTAAGCCTTTGCAACTCAGATCTTGAAGAAATAAAAACAAAAAAAATCAATACAGAGAAAAGAAAAAAACATTTCTCATTGATTTTTGTATGTAATATATATATATATATTAGAAGAACATCACAAACACGCCATCACTTCCATTTTTTCTCCCTTCAATTTTCCATTTTAAAAGCTGGAAATTGTTACCCTTTCAACAACCGCATCCAAAACCAACTGTTCACTCCAATAAATTTCAAACTTTTTCACTGTATTTGTAATTGTGTTCATCATAAGAAATCCTAACAGAGCTTCTGAGCAACAATAATGGTGGATCGAAGAAGCAAAAAGAAAGAAGAAAGAAGAGAGGGTTTTAGTTTTGATTTGGAGGGAAAGAAGAAAGAAGAAAAGGGTTAAAGAACTTTTTGTTTTGACCCTTTTGTCAAAAAGGTAAAGGTACAATTATTTCACACGTGTCAATTTTTAATCCGTGTAAAGTTGTGGAATCCACTAATATATACGTGTACAACGCGTGTTTTTTATAAATCTGTTTATGTGGACACGCCAGCGTCTGAGGGTGAACTAATATTAAAAAAAAGGTTTGGGGGGGGGGGGTAATAGAACCCCCGCAAAAGTTAAGTGTGTAGTTGGAAATATGGCTAAAGCTTGAGGAGGCATTTGACCCTTTTCTCGTAGTTCTTCTCATGAACCTTCAACTATCTGGAGCATATGCTATAACCTTGCGATTCTGCATTAGGACACAACCCAAACAAACTCTAGATGCATCACAATACACCACAAAACCTTGTGTACCCTCCGATAAAGTCAAAACGGGGACACTAGTCAATCTCTTCTTCAACTACTGAACATTCTTCTCACAATCTTCACACCATAGAAACTTAAATTTCTTCTGAGTCAACGTGGTTAAAGGAGACGAATGGATGAAAAACCTTCTACAAGTCTCCTATAGTAGCAAGCCAAGCCCAACAAACTCCTAATATCAGTTGGAGATATGGGTCTAGGCGAATTTTATACTGCGTCAATTTTCTGGGTATCCATTCTAATACCAACACCGGAAAATATGTGACCCAAAAAATCCACAGACTCAAGCCAAAACTCACATTTAGAGAACTTGGCGTACAACTCGCTGTCCTTTAACGTCTATAGAACTACTTTGAGATGGCTAGCATGATATTCTTCATTCCTTGAATAGATTAGTATGTCATCAATGAAGATGATTACAAACATATCTAAATAAGGTTTGAAGACTATATTCATAAGATTCATGAATGTTGTAGGGGCATTGGTCAGTTTCACTACTTGCTTCATTTAGAAAGTTAGTACTCTTTTATGAAAACACGCCCAAATGCTCTTTGGAAATATCAGTTTCCCTTCTTTTTAAATGTGAAAACATCTTTATACTTCCTTGGGATACTTAGTTCCCATATACTGCTTTGAAGAAAAGACTTCACCTTACTCTGAACTGAACTCAAAGTTAAGTCTTAAAACGCAATTATAACGGTTTTGACATACTTATTAAAATTGAAATGAACTTCTTATTCTTATATTTTCTTTTTACTCAACCAGATCTTTAAGTTTTAAAACAAGTTTAAAAGCATTTGTAACTTCTTAAAAAGGCTCTAAGAACTTTCTATACTTAGCTCTAAACATTCCTTGAATTTGAAGTTATAGATTCAAGGTTGTAATTTTCATGTTTCTGGATGATTTATATATGTTTAGAAGTCATTTAGAGTAGTTAGAATCATTACGAAGTGTTAAAACACTTTATAAAGGCTTAAACATACTGAATTATGAAAGTTGGGTGGAAAACGCCGATTCGGGCGCATTCGGGGCACACCGCTCCAATCTCATTTAACTGAGGCTCCTTTATGGCGCAATATTGGCGCGCCATCCCAGACTTCTAGGCACTATGGGGGTGCGTCGCACCAACCTATTCCTTAGGCAAAAATTTGCCGAATTTTCCCTCTCGTTTTCTCACCTTAAATCATTTTAATTCGATTATTTTTAGCAAATTCACTTTAGAATCATGTATCCACATCATATATGCAAGGACCTAACCCAATTAATTCAAGAACAACACCTAGATCATCAAAGAACTCCTAAATCTCAATTCATGATCAAGAACGACAGCAATTCAAGAACAACATTCAAGAACATTTAAAAATCCAATCTTTTAGGAAGAAATTATGCTGAATCAAACACGCTTGGTACGTTTGTGGATGAATCCAACGTTATGGAAGACTCACATACCTTTTTAGGGATCACCCCCGATGAAATCCACAAGTTAATTCGACGATTTTGATGAATCTTGAACGCTCTACTCCTTTCTTCTCTTGCTCCTCTTCTTTTGTCTTATCTCAAAACCCTAACTCTTTTGGTAGAAGTGCAAACTGATCTAATTCTACTTAGACCCCTACTTTAATTTCCAAAAACAAAATATATTAATAGGATAAGAAAAAGACCAAACTACCCCTTTCAAATTCGGATTTGGGCAATTTCCTTATTCCGACAGCCCAATTTCCAAAGGGTATAACTCACTGATACGATGTTAAAATTGTGCAAACTAGGCAGTGTTGTAAAGATCATCACCCCCGATGAAACCCACAAGTTAATTCGACGATTTTGACGAATCTTGAATGCTCTTCTCCTTTCTCCTCTTTCTCCTATTCTTTTGTCTTCTCTCAAAACCCTAACTCTTTTGGTAGCAGTTCAAACTGATCTAATTATACTTAGACCCCTAACTTAATTACCAAACAAAATATAATAATAGGACAAGGAAAAGAATAAATTACCCCTTTCAAATTCGGATTTGGCAATTTCCTAATTTCGACAGCCCAGTTTCCAAAGGGCATAACTCATTCATACGAAATCAAAATCGTGCAAACTTGGGGGTTTTGGAAATATTGTTCCAAGAGATTTCCAACCATATTTGGAACTACACCTGATTCATCCTGAGCTAGGAATTAAGACCGTTTGAAGTTGACAAAAAAACTCACTTTTGAACTTAACTTTTCAGATTTTTTTAATACTTCCCAAAAATAAATATTTCTAGTTGTGAGGTGTTACAAGACGTAGTCCTAATGGTAATGATTATTTTACTATTATTGTCTATTGGATTGACCATGAATGGAACATGCAAAAACAATTATTAGCGTATAAGTATGTTGAAGAAACTAAAATTCGTTCTTATATAGCAACTAAAATAATCTCTATTTTATAATATTATGAAATATGTGATAAATAATGAGTGAAACTTTAGACAATGCTTCTATTTATTTAAAAGCAATTGATAATTTAAAATGTAGACTTTGTCCAATTGATGATGTTTCTTTTCATATTAAATGTGCCGCACATGTGCATAATTTAATAGTAAAAGATGATATTTCTCAATTTGGAGTTTCTTGTGAAAAAATTAGACTTGCTTGTAATTGGATTTTAAAGCTAAAATAAAAGCTTGAATTACAGAATTTATAAATCGTTCTAAAGAATGTGGACTTGCATATTGAAAAGTTACAAAAGAAGTATGCACTAGATGAAATTTTTTATTTGAAATGCTTGAAGTTGCTTATATTTATCAAGATCCGGTATAATTAGTTTTTAATGATCATAATGCGGACCCAAATTTAAAAATTGACTTTGAATATTGGGAAAATACAAAAGAACTTATTGAATTTTTAAGTGTTTTTTATAAAGCAATAAATGCTCTGGACAATATTATCCTACTATTTTTCTGTTTTAGTAAATATTTGTGCTATTTCATCTGACTTTGCAACACATAGAGGAAAAGATCAATTTAAAGATTCACTTTCTATTATGATTCAAAAATTCAAAATATTTTCTCCCTATTCCTCAAATCTATTTGACTGCTACCACTTTCAACCCAAATTATAAATTAAAAGGTGTTGAAAGAATGGTTGAAAAGATTTATGCATATTTAGAAATTAAAGATGATGAAACTCCTAGTGTTGAAGATTGTAAAAGCAGCATTTATACAAAATCTAGAGAGTTATATAATACATACAAAGATATGGAAATAAATATTTCAATAGTTGAACCTCCATCTTGTAAGCCTAGAAGTAATGATACGGATGATTATCTTGAGCTTATCCTCTACAAATAATTATTTTGATTTATATTTCAATCAGCAGGCACGAGAAAAGATTAGTCACGAAGAAGGAAAACTTTAAGATCCAATATTAGTATGGTGGAAGAATCTTGAAAGTCAATTTCCGACCCTTTCTAGGATTGTTCCAGATGAGCTAGCGATTCAAGCATCACTAGTCGGTTCGGAGCAAGCCTTTTGTGCGACATGATTTATGATTAGGTATCATCGATATTCATTAGCAAAGGATAGTTTTAAAATATCGGTGTTGTTTCGAGATTGGGTCAATGCCGAAAGAAGAAATACCTGACTACCACAATTAAGTAGCCAAATAGAAGACCAAATTGATGAAATGTTGGTGATAATAGTGATGATGGCATGGAAGCAATAGAAGAAGAACACAAATACAAGTTCCACAAAATGTTTCTTTTGAAATGATACAAAAGTTACGAAATGATTTTAAGAAAAGTTTCAATCTTTAGTACAATAATTAATATTCAATACCTCGATTATGTACTCTTTGTCTCATTCTAATATTTGTATTATATCAATTATTTATTTGAATAAATCTACGGCTATTCTCCTTGATTTTCTTTTAAAATAGTCTCTATATTTAATTCAAGTCATTTTACCAAATTTAATTTTTAACTATTTTAATATTAGTTTAAAGTATAAACTTTAATATAAAATTGAATTTTCAGGTTTAAACTTTAAATTTAATATAAACTTTAAACTCAATTTTAAACTTTAAACTTTAAACTTTAAAGTCAATTTTAAACTTTATACATTATACTTTTAAAAAAATTGAATTTAAAGTTTTGACTTGAAATTTTTTGATAATATAATATTATTAATAAATAATATAATATTATATAATAATTAATTAATTAAAAAATTGCCCATAAACAATGATCCGGTAAGAACCGGTTCTGGTCCGATCCAACTCGGTTCCTATTTGGTAACTTAAGGACCGGGTGGAACCTTTGGGAATTTTAGGTAAAATCGATTTCCGTGAGATCCGTTTCTAGTAAACAGATCCGATAATGAGGACCGGTTCAACTAAAACCGGTCCTGTCCAATCGCCAGTGTTAGTGCTCGCACGACTAGTCCAGCAATCCGGTAAACACCACAAAATACTAAAGAATCTTAAGGAGGATATTCTAGTCAGAAACAAGCTGAATGCTACTCATGCCATGCTCACTCAATCATTAAGTACTCAAATGGCACATGTACTAAGCAAAAACAGGTCAATCGACAGTTGCCTAGACATGGGGAGGCCAGCCTTATGAATGGAGCGTGAACCTCAGTTTTATGCCATGCCATGACATTAACTAAGGCGTAGTTTGGGAGGAAACCCAAAACCCTTAAAGTGTTTTTAATATCTTGTTTAAAATAAGGGTGTTTTGATTTTGTAGATTCATGAGTGGAGGGCTTTTGAAAGGCATGAAGTGAGGCACACAAATTACGTTGACAAAGCACCACTTGATTGGCAATTGCGATAATGTCTGATGTTTAGATTTTCAAATCATCTGAATGTTCTGTACCACTCGGCGAAGAAAAGAGTCACTTGGCGTACCGCCAAGATGCTAAGCAAAAAGTTGACTAACGTCGCCAACTGGATGAGATCTGGAAATGTTGTACAAAATCACTGCCTTTGATCCTCCACCTTTTTACATTACTCCCATTCTGGATTCTAGAAAAATCACACTTATTTAGTCTTTACAAAACGGTGGTATCTCATGAGTATTTTTAGTTGAGTAATTAGTGCTTGAATCTAGATCTGTTTGCCGCTTGTTGCCTAAATTTTCACCAGATCAACAGAAAAGGTTAGTTATTCATAACCCTTCCTCAATTATGATATATTCTCTCTGGAGATATGTTTTGCCCAGTAAGGTATGCTTAACTTTCTTGATATGGGAATGAGTAGAAATCTGAGTATCCTAGGCGACATTGTGTGAAACCAACTAAAAGTTAAGTAGAGTATTAGGTGAATTCTACTTCGAAGGGTTGCGGGGTAAATTTTAAGAAACTAGAATGACAAATAGGGCAATAAGTAGTCTAGCGAGCCAAATTTGGCCTGCTGGGACACTCGACGGTCATTCCAGCTGATTGAGTCATAAATCACCTAGTCTGAACCTAGAATACTTGTTATAATGTAACAGTCGGAGTACAGAGTTTGGTTCCCCGAATGTTTGATACAGTCTGCTGAATTAATTTGGCTTACATATGAACACAAACTTAGTTGAATCTTACTAACAACATCTGTATCTTATTGTGATTGCAGGTATGGAAAGATTTAAAGTTGCAGGAAAACTAATGCCTCCTCAAGAAATTGGGGGTACGCAGAATGAATACATACGCACAGAGAAAGTCAAAATGAAGAAACTTGTTGCAAGTAGTAATGGCAAAGAAATGTGGATTCCCCTACCAAAATCATCAAATAGGGAAAACGCTGATGGGTTAAGAACTATTATTGAAGCAAAACTCTTATCCATAGATAGGGTGATTGATAGATATCCTGAAATTAGGAGCACACTGAGGTATCATCACTTCAAGCTTTTACTAAGCCGCGTGGCTCATACATTCCAAGTTTGGTTTGGGAGTTTTACACGTCTTATAAATATCTAATGCCATCGGGAAGGAAATGTATAGTAGTAGTCAAACCAATCAATTATGTAATAGTACGGGGGAGGGAAGTCCGGTGCAATCCCGACATATTAATGTTATCTTATATCGTCTTAAAAACATGGTGGATGCATGCAAACACCTAACCAGAATGAAAACACTGGATAACATGAAAGATTGGTTAGCTCCCCTAATTTCAGATGATACCCGAAATGGGTTAAGAGCTGGCACAACAATTGAAAAGAAAAGCCTACAGCTAGCAGCTCAATATAGGTTTGATTTTATCAGTAGCTCAATCATGCCTTCACAAAACGAATCTATCCTACGGTTTGCAAAGGTTGCCTGCCTAGGCTACATTATTAACATAATTCAACTCAATTTGGGGGAAGATCATAGCTTCTGAAATCCTCACACACTCAAAACAACACAAAACTTACTGAACTGTGGAAACAAGCTCAAGTACCACAGGAAACTCAGAAGGATATGGAAATCACTTCTAAATCATCCACCGACATGAGAAAAATCAAAGTAGAATACCTTAAGGATCATGAAGAGAAGAGGGTAAAGGGAACTGTGTCAAAAGCCTATCCAATTGATCTAACATGGAGGGTTCACGCTACGATCAGAAATCAACATACCACTACCATTACACCTCAGGTTCAGGTCACACTAGTTATGCTTTACCGAATAGAAAACCTTGCTCAGTCGGCAGATCATCAGATAGTTTCCCTAGAAACCTCTATTGAAGGAATGATCCAGACTGCTCTAACTAATGTTATTACACCGCTAAAAGTCACCATTGATAAACTTCATGCAAGAATGGTGGTGTGCGAACGAAACTAAAGAACCACCGATAAGATTACAACATTAAAGGATGCAATCACAGTAATGAAAACTGAGCTAGAGCAGGTGAAGTCCATCTTTATGTCGGGACAAGTGACTAAGCTTGAACCAGAGACTCTAAAAAAGAGGATATCCCTGAGGACGCACTAGATACTACTGATGAGGAACCAATGGAGACAGAACAAATCTTGATTTGTGAAGCAGCGCAGTACTAGTCTCTATGATGAGTAAACCCCCCGTTGTCTCCAATGGTAGAAACACACCAACAGACATAAAAGCAACTTGAACAGGATTTCTTTCCTTACTCTCTCCCCCATATCACTTTGCATTAACTTCTGTGTATCATATGAACTGCACTTCAGAAAATATGCTTTTATTTGTGGTAGGGTGAGGAACACCTTGTTTTGTTGTGTCGAATGTTTGCGTGTTTTGAGATGGGTTGTTTGTTTTAAAAGTTGTATATGTTTTTGTGGATTGTTTGAGCTTATGGCTATCTTTTGGGACCTAATTTCATAATAATTTTGACCCTTCCAAAAAAATTTCACTTTTGAAAATTTCGCCACCTCTTATGTTGAATGTGGTTGTTCTTATACAAATTTAAATCTCAGTTTCGATCAATACCAATGACTTGAAAAGTGCTCTCCATTGAACAAGCATGAATGTGCGGCTACAACGAGAATGAATGAAGTTACATAGACAATATGTGAACTCTTTACATCTCGTTGTGAGGTAGTGGCCGCGTCTCACAATTAAAGTTTACTTCAAAGAAAAGTGTGATTTGCGGGTGTTGATGAGTCATCAAATTGGACTCATCTAGGGCCTTAGTTTAATGCAAATAATGTCCTTGATTATTTATTTTATCTAGATATATGATAAAAACTCCTATGTTTCAGGTATTTGAGGACATTTAGGAGAATGAGCACTTAGGCACAAAATGGAAGCAAAAAAGAGTTGAACATGCAAAGGTGCGCATCGCCAAGCACACTTGGCGATCCCCCGTATAGAGAAGTTCTTCCTTCTATTATAGCAAGTGATCCCTAAAGGAAGTGGATCAAAAGGCGACAAAAAGAAGCAGTCAATGCTTTGCCGAGCAGTTCTGCAAAGCAGAAAATTTTCGCCCATCCATCCAGAACATATAAACAAGGAAGGCAACCTGCAAGCATCGATGAACTGAACGAAGGGTGATTCTCGAAATCACTTGGCGAATCACGACTAAATACGCCGAAAGGATTCGCTAGCACAATTCTGAAGTCTATAAATACTAAACTCTTTTAGTATTTAGAGATAGAAAATTAGAGTGTGAAACAATTACACTTGATATTTTGTTCTTAAGCCTTCTCTCAAGTTTGGAGACGGTTTTTGTGAAAGCTTGAAGAAAGAAGCTGTTCTTCTAATTTTGGAAGTGGGTCTTCTCCATTTACCTTTCTTTGCTACTTATTTAATCTCTTACACCCACTTGACTTTTTTCTTTTATCATTTTAAGTATATTTGATGAGTGGCTAAAAACCCCCATTCTTGGGGTGTGATTTAGAAATAATGGGTTGATTAATTTTTGAGGTTTTAACCAAACTAAGCCATTATACAAAGCCATTCACCAAAATAATATGTTTTTCTAAAATTTTACAAAACTAGTATAAACGTATTCCACAGTAACGTTTTAGGATATATTTTATTTTTTAAAAGTTGATGGCGTCAGATTGATATATGTTACTCACAGTAATGTTTTACTCCTAAAACGTTACTCACAGTAACGTTTTAGAAGTAAAACGTTACTGAAAATAACGTTTTAGGAGTAAAACGTTACTTACAGTAACGTATATCAACCTAATGCTGTTAGTTTTTATATACCCTAAAACGTTACCGTGAAATACGTTTATGCTAGTTTTGTAAAATTTTAGAAAAATATATTACTTTGGTAAATTGTTTTATATAATGGCTTAATTTGGTTAAAAATTCTTAATTTTTGGTCTTGCTTGTTTGTAGCTTAGATTGCATTTTAATGGTGATTTCACTTAGTGGTTGTGGTTTAATTTAATGGATTTGTAGTTGCAAATATAAAATCACCCATGTGTTTTCAGCTTGCTCGAGAGAGGAGGTCGCGAAACTAAGACCACTAGAATGATCTTCTAAGGAGTGGGTCGACATGAGGTTTAGCCCGAGAGGGTGAGCCCTAGTCCCATATCCAAGCACTCCCGTAGAAAGAGCGAGTGTGGATAAGACATAGGCTTGTTAATTTATACGAGTGGGTGTCCGAGAGCAACCCATTTGATATGCGGTATGTTGCCCGAGAGGGAACTTGCTTTCTCCTAAAGCTTAGCCTAGTCACCATTGTTTTGTGAAATTAGCTACCGAAAGCATATACTCACCACTTTTATCTTCACATATAGTGATCACGCCCTAAGAACTTTCCCCATACTCGATGTCCCTTTCATTTTTGCTATTTTTCTACTCGTGACAAACAAATCTTGATATTTGACACATTAGTGACACAAATTGAATTTATCTTTGTTTTCATATTCGAATATGTCTTAAACTATCGCTATTTAGAACGAAATTCTAAATAGCTACTACTTTCACTACCACTCCCTTGACAAACGACCCCAGTCCTTGGTTGTGTTACTAAACTAGCTTCCATTCGTAGATACTAAGACTGTAGGCTAGTGTACTTGATCATGATAATTTCAAAAGAAATTAAAAGCATGTACTCCAAAAAATAGGAAATTAAGTAGGATCTATCCTGAAAATAGACATGGTAACTAGGAATGCAGCGAGAGGATGGTACACTAGACTTGAATCCTCACCTCGCTAGATAAACTTCTTCCCATTGAAATATTAATAGGAACCCACCCCAAAAAATCCTTTATGTAACATCCACCACCACTCTGCACATCTTGCGGAAGAATTGGGCACTTAGTGCACTCATGCCCACGTATAGCGAATATTATACCCAGTCCATTGAAACGATCCTCCTGGCAGCAACAGTTATACCCTTGAGAACGGAAACAAAAGGTGGCCTCCAACACTAATGCAACACTTTTTAGAAGTAAATTCCCAAAAAACTATATCGATTCCCAACACACCTTTGACATTACAGCAAACATACATTAATAACTACCACGTGAGAAACTTAGTCTCCAAGTTCAATTCATCAGGTAAAAATAGGATTTACCCTTACCCCTACTAAATTTCAAACCAACAATGCTACCTACAATAGGAAAATCTACAACTATCATGCCTAAGCCCAAAGATAGTAATCCATTAGAAAATATCAATCAACAAAATTCTGAAAAACTGGGAATTTACGATACCCCATCCCAAGAAAACATCACCTCCACTAGTACAAAACATAACCACTCCCCTATAATTGAATCAGAACTAGAGTATGATACGTGTAGTAATGTCATCCCAAAAGTGCTATGGACAATCTGCTGGAGCCTAAGCATTCCCAAAACAATATTTTCACTTTCAATTCCATTCCAAAGACAAATAAATCTTCACGTACCAAGCATAAGGAACAACTACAAAAAAATCATTTAGCACATTCTAGCATAGATTTAAGTGACCTCACAATGTCTCATATGACAAATAATATAAGTCACTTCCCCTCACTACCAACTGCCTACAACTTAATTTTAACAACTGTCTCAATTCAACAATCACCATCACCACTTTCTCCAACACCACTCCTTACCAAACAATCCCCACCTTTACCATCATCGCATGACAACGAACAAAAACAACAACACACTCCTATGCCCTCCTTTCCATCCCCAACACCCACAATTCCAACCAAAGAAAAGGGGTCATACCTTTCGCGCGAGTCGACTGAAGGAGAAAAAGAGATAGCGAGGTTGAGGAGAAGAAACGTGAGTCACGACTCACTTGAAATATTAAGAAAAAAACTAATTTTGACTAATATTATTAAGTCAAGACCTGTTTAAAAATTTTAAAACAAAAGGTGCCGACATTCAGTTCGTCATTACGTTGCCTCACGTCGCCTAATTGATCTAGCCACGGCTCACTGAAAAGTGGCGTTACATGGTAGCCTCGCCTCGCCATAGAGCCTTTGGCGAATGGCGAACGCCATTAAGAACACTGCTATGAACCAAAACTACCCTACCCCACTGCCATTCTTGATAGAAGAGAGGCTGACTGGAAGCCTTATAAGTCTTGCTGCCACCCTATTGGAACTTAATCAGGAACTAACAATTTTTCCGCTGGAGTTATACAATATTCTGCATCAGTCAACCCCTCTCTCCAACCTGAACATGCAACACTTGAAACTTGTATACCAATCAAACAGTTTCGTCAACTGCTCACTACAACAGTTGTTGGGCATCCAAGGAGCAGAACCCTCCCCCCACCACCCCTAACAAGGACATAATAGTGAGCTAGGAGGACGACCATATAGAGGATCAGGTGGTACCACAGACTTACACGAGGAATCCATCACCACCTATTCACCATGTAACGGCCAACGAAATGGGAGAAGAGGAACCAAACATCCCAGAGTTACACATGTGAACTCTCTACTTGAGGAACTATTTGACAATAGACATGCAACAAAATATAGAAAGGAAAATCATGATCAAAGTTTCCAAAGAATTTCAAAAGACATCTCTAAACATATGATTTGGGAATTTTTGATATTGAATATCACGTGTTAAGTTCTACATACAATGAGGATTAAGCCTCTATATATACATCTACTAGGAACTACTTTCTAACTACTTTTCTAATAATGTTAACAAACTATTACAATGCTGGAACTAACTAACTAGTATTTACTATACTTAATTAATTGTAACTAATTTCTATTAACAACACTATCTTCAATATTTCCCCTCAAGCTGGATGTATTGAAAACATTCAACACTCCCAGCTTGGCTAACAAAAAATCATGTTGAGACCTTCCCAATACCTTTGTTAACAAATTAGCCTGCTACTCCTTGGTGTTGCTATAGCTTGTCTTTATTAATCCTTACTGTAGTCTTTCTCGTATGAAATGACAGTCAATCTCAATGTGTTTCGTCCTCTCATGAAACACAGGATTTGCTGCTATCTGCATGGAAGATTTACTATCACAATGTATGATTGTTGGCTCATGTACCTTCATCTTCAGCTCTTTGAACAAATTTGTTACCCAAACTATTTCAGCTGTCAGTGAAGCTAAACTTCTATATTCTGCTTCTGCAGAACTCCTGGAGACTGTATTTTTCTTCTTAGATTTCCATGCTATTAGAGACTTTCCATATTTTAGTAGATAACATGTCCCAGATCTCCTACTATTAGGACATGCAACCCAGTCTGCATCACAGAATCCAGTAAGTTGTGCCTATATAGCAGAACTCATAAGTATTCCCAGACCCGGTGCTGTTTTAATATACCTTACCACTTTTAATGCAACATTCCAATGAGAATGTGTTGGCTTCTGCATAAATTGACTTAAACACTGAACAGAAAAGGCAATATCAGGCCTAGTGTTTGTAAGGTATAATAGTTTGCCAATTAATCTTTGATATTTATTCACATCAGTAAAAAATTCATCAGCAGTATCTTGTATAAACTCAACACTTGTCAGTTTCATGTTGCACTCCAAAGGAGTTGCTGATGGTCTTCTTCCTGATAATCCATCCTCTGAAATTAACTCCAATGCATATTCTCGTTGGCTCATAACAATTGCTTGCTCTAATCTACAGAATTCAGTCCCAAAAAATATCTTAACTCTCCCAAATCCTTGATTTTAAAATGATTATGCAAAACCTGTTAATTTCTTGTATCAGTGAGGAATCATTGCCTGTAATCAGTAGGTCATCTACATATACTAACATTATTACCGATGCTGCTTCCTTCCTTTTTATGAACAAAGAGTAATCTAAATGACATTGTGTATACCCTGATGTTGAAAGAGCACCGTAAGCTTTGCATTCCATTGTCGAGATGCTTGTTTAAGACAATATAATGATTTCAAAAGTCTGCAAACCTTATGTTTCCCCTGACTTGTGAAACCTTTAGGCAACTCCATGTAAACTTCTTCAAATAAATCCCCTTGCAAGAATGCATTAAAAACATCCATGTGAAATATTTGCCAATTTTTAGCTGCTGCAATGGCAATAATAGATCTGACTGTGACCATTTTCACAACTGGTGAAAATGTCTCTTGATAATCAATCCCTTGAGTTTGATTGTACCCCTTTGCTTCATGCCTAGCTTTAAATCTATCAACCTCTCCATTGGCTTTATACTTGATTTTGAACACCCATTTACATCCTATTGCTTTCTTTCCTAGAGGCAAACTCATAATTTCCCATGTACCATTACTTTCTAATGCTGCAATTTCCTGCTTCATGGCCTCTATCCACCTCTGATATTGCAAAACCTCTTCATAAGTGTTAGGTTGAGTATCTACAGACATGCCACTTAAATATGCTTGATAAGTATTAGAGAGGTGATCATAATACATATAAGTGGATAGTGAATGAGGGTGGAAAGACTCAGTCACATTAGTGACATAGTCCTTCATCCAAACAAGTAGATGAACTGTCCTTTTGGAGGATGAAGTTCTGGGCACATCAACAGCAACCCTCATTATGTATAATATGGTCATGATCATCATTAACAACATATTGGACCATGTCATGTATTGGTTCAGTTTCACCACCTTTTTCAATTGATGACAGGACTATTGTAGTATCAGAATCAGGAAAAGGTTATGCTGGGAAAACTGGTACATCATGATCCTGCAGTTGACTAAATGGAAATATATCTTCTTTGAATACTTCATCTCTGATCACCATAAATTTCTTCAAACACAGATTATATAGTAAATACCTTCTAAGTTAATGAGTAGCCCATCATTACACATGCATCAGCTCTTGAAGAGAATTTATCATCTGTCACATATTTAGTGGCACAACACAAACACCCAATTGTTCTTATATGATCTAGATGTGGTATTATTTTGTGAAAGACCTCATAAGGTGAAAGTCCTTGTAACACACCAGTAGGCATCCTGTTGATTAAGTACACAGCTGCTAATACACATTCACCCCAGAATTCAATAGGAATAGATCCTTGAAACCTAAGAGCTCTAGCCACCTCAAGTATGTGTCTGTGATTTCTCTCCACAACTCCATTTTGTTGTGGAGTGTGAGGGCAACTGCTTTCATGAATAATACGCAAAAAGGAAAACAAGGTATTACACTCCTTGTTAAAAAACTCAGTACCATTGTCTGATCTTACTCTTTTGATTTGTTTACTGAATTGAGTCTTGACTAAAGCAAAAAATGATCTCAAAGCAACAAAAACATCACTTTTGAATTTTAGTAAAAATAACCAAACCATCGTTGACTTATCATCCACAACAGTTAGAAAGTATCTAAAACCATTATGAGTAGCATATATGTAAGGTCCCCATACATCAACATGAATTAGATCAAACACGGCATTTGTTCTAGATACACTTATAGGAAATGGAAGTCTGGTCTGCTTAGTTAAAGGACATATTGGATAATTATTACGTGCATCACTAGTAGCATCCTTGTACTTCCTTTAAAACTCTAAATGAAGGATGACCGATCCTGTAATTCCATCTTAATGATTGTGAGTCTGTCTTGGTCAGTAAGTATTTGTTACTAGCAGTAGAAACATCATCATTTGCCTTTGTTTGAGATGCACTAGGAAAGTAATACATTCCTTCAAACTCTTTACCAATCCCCTTCACCTCTCCATTGAAGAGGTCTTGAAAAATACAGAACTCAAGAAAGAAATGTACAGAGCCCTTCAATTGTCTTGTCAATCGAGAAACTGATAATAGGTCATGCTTAAACTCAGGAACCACCAAAACATTATCTAACACACCACCATCAGGCATCATGCAACTACTTGAGTGAGTAACTAGTGTAGTTTGACCATTAGGTAGATAAACCTTCCTTCCTGTGTTCTTGTTATGTTCACTAATATTACTCAGTTTTTAAGGCTTACAAGTCATATGACATGTTGCCCTAGAGTCTACAATCTAATAACCTTTCTTGCCAAACATTTCATTTTTATTATTAACATTCATTGCATCATATCTCTCCTGTCTGTGAGAAACTAAGAGAGCATTAAGATCACTGAAATTACCTGCCGTGTTGGCCATCTCTTCATTCTTCTCTTCTTCATTCAAGAATTTCAATATTTTCTGATGTTGGTCTGGAGTATATGTTGACTTCATAGCAAGTGCCTGCAAATTAGTTCTAACAGAATTGACATCATGTAGTTTTTGTGCATCAGTTTATGTCCTTCACCAATTATCCCAAAGGCATCCTCCTCAATACATTTATCAACTTGTACATTTTTCGTTGTATTATTTTTCTTAAATTTCCAGTCCTCGGGGTATCCCACAAGTTTGTAACAGATGTTCTTAGTGTGACCATGCAATTTACAATGGTCATAGAATAGATTCCAATTCACTTTCTTCTTACCATTGTAAGTTCCTCTAGCTGGATAATCACCTCTATCTCCATCTCCCTGGCCTGCATTCCTATTTCCATAATTCATCTTCCCTTCATATAATGTTGTAGCCTCGATTATATCTCCTCCTGTACACAATCCTTATGTATTTCTCTGACTCTCATCTGAAACTATCATTGCATATGCTTTGCCAACATTAGACAAAGGATTCATCATCAAGATTTGGCTTCTTGTTCGGCCATACAACTCATTTAATCCCACTAAGAAAGCAAATAATCGCAAATATTGCATGTGATCTACATAAACTATAGATCTATCACAGCTACATGAAAGAGGTGGTACAAGGGCATCAAATTCATCCAAAGCAACCTTATCTTGGTAAATTAGGTTGAAATAGTTAGATTACCTTGATAAATTGTGAATATATCCCTGTGAAGTTGATAAATCCTTGATCTATCCACTTTATCGAATCGCTCCTTCAAGTCTTCCCACACTGTCGCCGCATCTAAAGCATACACGATTCCACTTAGTAGTTCCCTCGAAACTGTATTCATAATCTATACCAAAACAAATGCATTGCATTTTTCCCATTCCTCATCCAATTCTGGTGTGTAATTATATTTTCTTACATTTTCCAAGCAAAAATCCAAGCTTACTTTGTCTCAAAGATTGATTATCATTGACATACTCCACAATGAATAATTCTCAAACCCAGTGAGTTGAACTGTAGTTAACACAGATCCAGGGGTATCCGACGGATGGATATATAGTGGGTGATTTCTCTTTGATTCGATCGATTCTACTGTTTCTGTTGCAGAAGCAGAAGAAGAACTCGCTGTTACCGTGATGTCTTCAATCGCCATTGCTAATCACAAAAGATCGATTTGCTAGAATCAAATCTTCAGTTTGGATCAAAGAATTATTGATTCACTGCTCTGATACCATGTAAAAATAGAGAGAGATTTGGGATTTGATATTGAATATCACGTGTTAAGTTCTATATACAAGGAGGATTAACCCTCTATATATACATCTACTAGGAACTACTTTCTAACTACTTTTCTAATAGTGGTAACAAACTATTACAATGCTAGAACTAACTAACTAGTATTTACTATACTTAATTAATTGTAACCAATTTCTATTAACCACACTATCTTCAATAGCTACAATATAAATACGGGACCCAAATATATGGAACTATTGATACTAACAACAAAAGGGAAACAACCATTGATGGAGGAAACTTCATCGAAAAATCTCAACAGTGTGAATCTGGACATGACTCTGGCTCCAGGAGGGAAACCAATGCCTCACAGGGATTTATCAATGAAGATCTTACTCTGGCTCCAGGAGCGAAACCAACACCTCACAAGGATTTATCAATGAAAATCTTACTCTAGAATTGTAGGGGTGCACGCAATGTTGATTTTTGGAGGAACCTGTGAGCCCTGATCGATTTGAATAACCCAACTATCTTGGCTCTTAGGGAGACAAAAATGAAAGATCATGACAACCTACTGCAAGCATTGGAATCTACTGATGTCATACAAGTCCCTGCTTTGAGATACTCTGGTGGAAATGCACTCTTTTGGAAAAGCTCAGAAATTACAATTAAGCCTTTCGTCCTAACAAACCATGAAATTCACTTAACTATCGAAGTAAGCTCAAAAACTCCTAAGTTCTTTTTCTCGGTAATTTATGCAAAAAAATTCGAATAGCTTTAGAAAATCTTTATGGAACAGTCTTAATAATGTAACTAACATAATAAATGAGCCTTGGCTGGTTTGTGGAGATTTCAATGAAGTTACAAATGCTTCTGAAAAATTGAGGGGTAGGCCAATAAACAACTCTAAATACTCCTCGTTCATTAACTGTCTAGACCACATGGGTATGATAGACCTTGGATTCACTGGTCAAAAATATACTTGGACCAATAAGCATAAAAATAACAAGACAATTATCATGGAAAGACTTGATAGATTCCTTAGTAATCAAGACAGGGTAAGCTTACATCCCGACTCGAATGTTCTCCACTTACCCCGAACCCACTCGGATCATTGTCCTATTTTACTTAACTGTACAAAGATTTTCTCCAGGGCGAGTAAATCCTTAGATTAGAAATTATGTGGCTTCGTCATCCCGAATTTCCAGACATAGCTAAGGCATAGTGGAATTATAATAGTAAGTATAATATAACAATAGAGAACTTCACTAAGGCTATGACGAATTGGATTAAGGTGACCTTTGGAAATACTTTTGAGAAAAAAAACCAAACTTCTTAATAGAGTAAATGGTATCCAACAAATGGAAACAAAGTATAAGAAGCCTTTCCATATAGACTTAGAAAACACGCTCATCAGCAACTACAATGAAATATTAAATAGAGAACAGGATTTTTGGAAGCTAAAGTCCAAAATCCAATGGATTAATGATGGGGACGAAAACACAAAGTTCTTTCATATTTCTACCACTAATAGAAGGCGTAGAAATAGGATTTTAGGTGTTAATGACTATGTAGGTATTTGGACCTTCGATCAGAATATTATTAGAGAAACCATCCTACATCACTACTAAACAATTTACAACACTGAGCTTAAGCAAAGCTCTCTCTCTTTCCCAGCCCCTTGTAAACATGCCCTCTCCAGTAAAAACAAAAATTTGATAGGACAATCGCTTCCAAGGGAAAAAAATTAAATTTGTGATATTCTTTTTTCACCCTCTTATCCCTCTTAAGTCCCCTGAGCCGGATGGACTGCATCCCTTATTCATCCAAGATTTTTGGAAGATAACAGAGGAAACGTTAGTCACCACGTGCATTGGAGCTTTCCAAAGCTCGTCCATCCTGACTGAGATCAACAAAACTTTTATATGCCTCATCCCGAAAATAAATAACCCGAGAAGATTACTCAATATAGGCCCATTAGATTATGCAACACAATATATAAAACTATCAAAAAAATTATTGTTAATCGAATTAGACCCTACCTAGATGAAATCATTAGTCCTCAACAATGCAGCTTCATTCCTGGACATACAGTCGTTGATAACACCGTCATCGTCCAAGAAACTATCCACTCCTTCCAAAAGACTAAAGGGAAGTTTGTAAAAATTCTTTTCAAAATCGACCTCGAAAAAGCTTTCGATAGACTAGAGTTGTCTTTTATCAGACAATTACTCACTATCCTCAACTTTCCTAGAAATATCATAGCACTTATTATGTCTTGCATATCAACTTCATCCATTTCAATTGTAGCAAACGGCACACCCACTGACTATTTTGTTCCTACAAGAGGTATTAGACAGGGCGACCGGCTATCACCCTACATCTTCATTATATGCATGGAGTCTAGACTTATAAACTATGCAATAAAGGAGAACATTTGGCAACCCGTTTGAATTGGTAGAATAGGTACGCATGTATCCCATCTTTTTTTCGCAGATGATATTATCCTCCTAGATAAAGCTGACTCCACTAATGCCTCTTCAATAATTCACATCTTTAACTCCCTCTCTGAACAATCTGGGCGAGAAATTAGTTTTAATAAATCCATAGTCATTTTCTTGGCTAACGTAGGTGCTAAAGATAAAGCTACTCTCTCTACCATGTTGAGCATGACACTAAAATAAAATGGTTAAATACCTAGGGCTCCTTATCACAAATCACCATCCCAAGAGCCAGGACTACCAATTTATTGTTGACCATATGAATATAAGAATTAGTGGCTGGAAAACTCGGTTTTTCTCGTTTGCAGAGAGAACCAAAAACCCTAATTAAATTGTGTTAGCTTCTATTCCTAACTAGCTATGAGATGCAACCTCATTCCTCAAAATGTCATAAAACATATAGACCAAATCCAAAGAAATTTCCTGTGGGGTTCGACAAAGGAAAAAAGAAAGCTTCATTTAGCAAATTGGGATGTAGTTCACTACACCAATAAATCTAGGGGGAGTGGGAAAAGCTTCGCTCTCCTGTCAAGCCTCTATCGGAGATATTAAAATAATCAAAATAGGACTTGGGCAAAAGTACTCTCTTGAAAACACTCCACCAGATGTAATTCCACCTCCCACTACAAATGTTACTCCTATGACTCCTGCATATGGAATAGTCTTCAAAAATCCTACCCGTTATTCAAAAATGGCATTTCTTGGTATGTCGGAGATGGAACCAAAATCAACCTATGGAATGATAAATGGATAGAGGGAATCAATACACTACCAGGGCCCCTTGAATAAATCGGACCTAGATTTACTTGTTTTGCACCTTCTAGAGAAAAGCGATTATAATTTTTCTAGGATCTCCTTTGAATTACCCGATGACATAAAAAGTGTTATTTGTGATACCTATCTCCAATCAACTATACCAAAAAAGGATACTTTCTATTGGAACCAAAATGGAAATGCAGAATTTTCTACTAGCAGTTCTTATAACCTCTTCCTAAATGTCAAGAACAACCTTATAAATAATATCACTAACTCTCACCACTAGATTTGGAAACTTCATGCTCAAAATAAAATTAAGCACTTCTTGTAATTCCTCCTCCTCAATAAGCTTCCTACTTCCTCCAACCTTTTTAACAGGAAAATCACCAGTAATAAAAACTGTGGCACTTGCCTAGACCTAGAGGAAACAACTAACCACATTTTCAGGATTTTCCTAGTTGCCATGAACATTTGAAACCACTACGGTATAGCTCTTAGCAACCATGATCTTTACAGCACCGTAAATCACCTTTCCTGCTCTAAATCACATGCTACCATCTATAACAGTCATAAAGTGCCTATGAACATTCTAACTCCAATTATTCTTTAGAAAGCGAGAAACAACAGAATTTTTCATAATACTAATCCTTCCAATATCTCCAGTATCACTCAATCTTTATCTTTTCATGCCCTTGAGTATTACCACACCTCTTATTGTCCGACCCAAAATGTGATGTTTGTTGCTTGGCATAAACCTCCCGAAGGCCACCCTAAACCAAATATCGATGGATCATTTATCCCAAATCCCCTTATGGTGGTACTGGAGGGGTAATCAAGAACTATTTAGCAGAATGGATAATAGGTTTTGCTTCTAAATAAAAGTGAATAGTGCCTATCACACGGAATTATTGGTGCTACTACATGGCATGAATCTTGCCGAAGTAAGACATATTAAGCTCTCAACGGTGGAAACTAATTCGCAGGTACTACTAAACTCCCTATATAGTAATTGTTCTTTATACTCACATATTCGAGCTGATTGCTGGTCATTACACCAGCGGATGGAGGATCCAGCTCTGGAATACACCCCTAGGGAGGCTAATGGACTAGTTGATACCCTAGCAAAACACAGAAGGAAATCTGAGGATCCAACTATGTTTAGAAACAAGTTAAATGTTTTTGTAGCATCTCCTTCCTTTACTACTAAAACTCTTGAAAGAGATGCTGACGGAACTATCTTATATAGATTAGTTCCTTTGTATGGATGATCCTTAATTATCATAAATAAATATTCTCCATATAAAACAAAAAAAAAAGTCAATATTATAAGTTCAAGTTCAGGTTATCCCCAGCAGAGTCTACATTTGTCACATCCCTATTTTTCCTCAAACAAATTAGAGATGTTATTTGAAGAGAAGAGTTTTTTCAATCAAGGTGACATTTTGAAAAGAGGTTATTTTATTATTCAGAGTCACTATTTGAAATTAATTTGGTGTTCCAAGTCACCTTATTCAAATCTCTAATCAAAAGGAAATTTGACTCTTTATTTTTATTGGTCTATGAAGTATAAATTCGGGTAAGAATTTTTGTTGATCGAGGGGAAGGTTTCAGGCACCCCTCGAGTCTCGTTTTTCTAGCACAGTCGCTTTATTGACTTGTATATGACTAGAGATAATATTGGATACTCCCTCCGTTTCAAAAAGGATGACCTAGTTTGACTTAAAACGGAGTTTAAGAAAAGAAAGAAGATTTTTATTCTTGTGGTTCTAAATTAAACTTATATCAAATGTACCAAAATTCCCTTTAATCTTGTGGTCTTAAACATGCTACATGGAAAGTTAAAATTAAAATGTTACCAAAAAAGGAAAGGGTCATTCTTTTTGAAACAGACTAAAAAGGAAATTGAATTATTTCTTTTTTGAACGGAGGGAGTATATTATATTTAGTAGCTTAAATAAAATGCTTATGTCCCATTTTCTTTGATTTATTTTAAGTTGTCTTGTTTTATTTGGTGTGTGGCGTATTGGCAGCAATTTTCCAACTTTGCCACAAATTACTAATTTATTTATGCGTCATAGCTAAAATTTGTCTATTGCTCTTTAGAATGACTAGTCATGTTCCTAACGATTCAATTTGAATAATTTAATTATTAAAATTATTCTTAAAATAGATCAACATAAACCAATTAGTTGAAAACTCTTATTAAGTTACTTCATGCCAATAAAATGTAAAGAAAGTTGTAGATTTGATTTGATTTGATTTTAACTATATTTTTTTTAGAAAAACAATAACACAATTTTCGTTAAATATACAAAGTAGAAAAGTAAATTAACTCATTAGAACTAAATTTCATCCAAATATTATTAACTAAATAGTGTAGAATATTTAGCTTCATACTTTAATTAACAACAAGACAAAAATTAAGCATGTAAGAAATAATTACATTTATTCAAATTTTTACTCTAATTTAATGATATAAAATTCTCAATCTATTTCATATCATAATGCAAAAATTAAACAATACATTAATTTGAGCAAATTCATAACATTGAAATCACATCTTGTATATTTATAAAATTAAATAATATAATGAAAATTAAATGTTATCTTTTAATGTTATCTTTTGTGAAAATTAATTCACAAAGGAAAAGAACCACATAAGCAAATCTTGAACCCATCTTTTATTTTTTCAGTTATACGTGTTTGTTGTTTAAAAAAGAGAATTACAAAAAAGTATTTATCTTTGTTCTTTTGATTTGCTGCGTGAGGCTTTGGTACAGTAGTAGGAAGGAAAAACTGTAACGACCAATTTGGCCGTTTGAGTTCTAAAATTTTTTTTATTACATAAAATAATTTCAGGTAGATTCTAAATGGGTACTCTAGACTATTTGTAATTATATTTATAAATTTAGTGAGGTTATTTTAATAATTTATTTAGTTGTTGATTAAAGAAAATAACATATAACTTAATAATGGGTCACTTTCGTACTTTTATAATCAGTCTGATAATATTTAGGGTTCCCATGGGAGTCATTAACTAAAAAAAAAAGAAAAAGATGGGCATCTGCACGATTAGCAAAGAAGGTGGCGAACGACTTCAGGTATAGAAATTTTTATCATATTTTAATATTTGTACGCATACGTAAATTTGATTTGATAAGGCAAATTGTTATTATTGGTGTGTGTAATTTGAGTGGATTTCATACCCACTAAAGTGCCTTCAAATTTGGGAAAGGATTTAGGTTAACAATTGAAAATAGTGAAAAAACATTATTAGGTAAATTATACGAAAGAATATATGGACATAATTTTTGGTGTTGCTTAGTAATATAAGAATGTTATTAAGGCTTAGTTGATGAACAATATTATTAAATTTAGTGTGTTTGGTTGAAAAGAGGTTGATATGGAAAAGTTTCTCTTGACAATGTAGATGTCGATTTGATAATTATGGCAAAATATTATTAGCCTGTTAAATGTGACGTTGTATGGCTATCCTTAAGGCTATTGGCGGAGTTGGAGTGTCATTCATGTATATATTATATAATTATTATTATATTGAGTTAGTTTGTGAATGATATAGAAGAGAATGGAATGGTGATTTAAATTACAAATGGTAAATGTTGTTAACGTTCTTGGACTTAGAAAAGATAAGAATTGGTGGTTAATTAGTGAAGAACAATGATTGGTCAGTTAATGAATTGACTTCGGATTGATGATCATTAGAGGTGTTGGCTGCCACTGGTCCGTAACAAGTGGCATTTATTTTGATAATAATATAAATTTGTATATTATATTATGAATGAAATTATGATATATTGAGGTAGGTAATTAAATATTAAATGTCTTCTATTATATTTATAATATTAAAGAAATTGAGACTTAATCTTAGGCTTGAATTCAAGAAATATAAGATTTGACCTATTAATTGAGCAGGTTGAAACTTGATATATAATTGAGTGAGTCTACTTATAAATTATGCACATATTTTTGATAGATTGGAAAGGTTCGGAAGCATTGAGGAAAATAAAAGTATTAGAGAAGTAGCTTGGTTGACCTCTGTTCTTCGGTGGAGGTAGGTTATGGTTTATGCTATTTGATAATAAACTTTTAATAGTGATTGATATGCATTGAAAGATATTGTGAACTTTTCTATGTACTTGATTGTGTGAGTGTGTGGTTTGGTTGGGTGTTTTGTGATTGGTCAGAAATCCTGAGACCATGGAATTTATATTCTTGAACCCTCCTTATCGAAGTGATGCCTTGAATAAAGAACGCTTGATGAAATATTATCAATGAATTGAAGGTGGTGATAATAAATGATAAACTAATGGTATTATTTGGATCGGAGTGTCACGTTCCGACACGATTGATTGGATCATACTATCATGTTTTGACATGGTATAATTGGATCAGAGTGTCACGTTTCGACACGAGAGTATTAAGGAAAAACATATTGAACTAACGGAATGTACTCAATCTCAAAGAACTCAAGTTACCCAAATGGTTTAGTTGGAGGCATGAGTCCTCATGGATGATCTTGATATTGTTGACTTATTACATACTTACTTTAGTGTTGTTGATAATGGTTCATGTTGTTTGTTGCTTATCACCTGTTAAGTGCTATACTTGAGTTCATACAATTATTCATTGTATATTAATTTCTATTTTGGGTTGGTCGATGATATATACTCAGTACATGTTGCCTGTACTGAGTCCGACTTGTGATTTTCTTTGTTTTTCCTTTGTGGAGTACAGCGAGTGTACCAATGACTTCAACTTGCCCTCAACTCTAGTCAATCTCCAGCATATCAGGTTCCAGGATGAGCTATTCATTCAAGAGCGTGTTGGATTCTCTTGGTCATGGCATGATATCCTTAGGTTTCGAACATAACTTTTTTATTCATTTATAATAATCTTAGACTTAGTATTTGAAGATTAGATGTGATGACTTTCAGATTTTGGGGATAATATGTAATAGGCCTTAAAGGTTTAGTTGATTGGTTACTTTAATAAGTTTTGGAGCTTCCGCATTATTGTTGTTATTCTACTCGAATTATTGGTATATGTTGAGATTTGGATTCCTTTGTTCTCGCACTTAGGAGTTTAAGTATGGGTGTCACTCTTGACTCAATTTGGGTCGTGACAAACTTGGTATCAGAGGGTTATGTTCAGTGATCTCATCACACAAGGATAAGTCTATTAGTGTCTTGAAAAACGGTATGGGGACGCCTTTACTTGTCTTCAAGAGGCTATAGGACTTTAGGAAAACTCATTTCTTTCTTTCTTTCGTGCTACTAATTGAATCCAATTGATATCTGGGAGATACAAATTGGCATCTTAACTTCTCTACTCTATTTCGCGTATGGTTAGTACTAGAATATTAAAAGTTGAAATAGCAACACCAAAAAAAAAATGTGTGCTTCGAAATGGTTATATTTTCTCAATTGACTATAAGTCTTGTAATGACTAGTAATCAACATGATTTTTTTAAATTCATAAAGTTGAAACCCTTATTCTTAATGGGTATTGATATTGAATATGTTTATGCTTTCATTGTTGATCGTTTTGAGCTGCTTCATAAAATGAATATAGTGGAGAGACTTACTGTTGAGTTTGTGACATACTAGTTTTGAGGATACGCAAAATGTGGTGATAGTCTCATGTTGAGTAGCGATTAGTAAATGCACTATCTATGACTTAAGTCAACATTTTTATAGCATCTTCATGAAAAATTATAGACCCTAAACTTTCAGAGATAGGAGGAGAGATGAGTTACGGAATAATAAAAGGTATATGTTGCACCAATTGAGGTCAAAATCTCAATTATGATCCATGGACTGAGTGTATATTAAAGAGGGTTGTGATATGACTACTACAATACATATCACTTAGACTAAAGACAAAACAAATTTGGTAATGTTTTGCAGCTATTCAAGGGGTAGAAATGTGTGGGGGTATTTGGTACGATCTTATCAATATATATAATGTGTTCTAATGAGGTATCTAATGAATTTTCATTGTGTGTTAGTACTAGGGTTATGTGGAATTGAATACGTTGATTTTCAAATGAGAATACTAACTACTTAAAGAATTATCAGTTTAATTACAAGTTCCAATAATGAGATACGGTATTGTATTCATATTTGAGAAATCAACTAGTTTGTTACTATGAACGCTTAGGTTAAACATAATTCTTTAGAAAGATTCTAGTGATGGATCTTTGGTATAGTATTAATGCATTTAGGTTGTGAAGTGTATCTTGAGGATTCTCAATGGGGACTAGTGATTTTATTTCAAGCTCCTAAGGAGTAGATTGATACCAAAATGACAAGCTTATGGGTAAATAAAGTCTTCGTGAGTATCCTTAAGTAAAAGCATTGAAAAATTTAGTAAGAGAAGTTCCTATAAAATTGAATTAGTCCTTTGAGTTTGATTGGTGTAACTGAGTTTGAGGTGTCAGATCGAGGTAAAGGTTCACTTCGGGGTGATGAAAAGAGTTAACTGAGCATGATGGTAAAAAAATCCTGAGAAATTATAATTGGGATGAAATTATATGATTAGGATTTGTTGGTTAAATAATTTTTTTATGTAATAAAGACTTCCGAGTATCTAAGATTGCGATTTTCTACTATGTAGTGAGTAACGTGGTTGTATGGAATGTTTTGAGAGATGTTGGGGCACCGCTCAAATAGAATTTAAAGGAGCTAGAGTCATAATGAAAATGAAATAGAATTAATGAGATGAGCGTAGCCTTCATAAAGAGATGAGAGCAACAATATTTTTCTCTAATTGCAAGGGTTAAAGAGGTATCTTTAGGAGGTTGAGAATTGGGTTCAGGAATTCACCAATTCTTCTTTGGTTATGGCAATATTGTCACGCGTTCATCAGATTTATTAAAAGAAAAGGCTAGAGGATAAGACTTGACAAAGAAGTGTACATACGTCCAGCTCGAGTGTGATGATAAGTTGTTTTGTGGTTTGAGTTTGGTAAAGAGTACTATTGAATTTTTAGCTAAGGATATGGTGTGTTTAATGAAGAGGCGGTCAATGATAAGCTAAGATACACGAATTTCTAAAAATCTTCAAAGTATGAGCTAATGTTGATAGATAAGAGGATTGAGTTACACATTTAAATTTATAATTCAATTTTTTCATTATAAGGCTACATTGCTGGTGATATGTTTTGTCAGGGTATGAGTTTGTAAGGTAATAAATGATCAATTGCATCGAGTATCGAGCATTTCAAAGGACTTACACATGAGTGGAGTACTTAAGTTTGTTACTTTTGAATTTTTTTAATGACACAAGGAAATGTTTCAGTTAAAAGTGTTGGTTAAAGTATAAGATAAAATGTCATGGGTTGTTGGGAAAAAAAATTAGATCGATAAATGAACTAGAGGAATTAACAAATACATTGAAGGAGTGAGATATTTAGAATTTTGCACCATGAGAAAAATTTGAGAAAAGTAAAGGAATAAGACCTCTCGTATAAATTCTTAGGGTGTAGTTGAAGATTGTATTGATTGTTTTCTATGAGTTTAGATATGACTGTGAGTTATGAACTAGTTCGGTACAAGACTTACTAGAAGTTATCATCAACTTTTATAAATATTTAGTTTTGGTTTGGGCGACAGACAGTGAGGTATGCAAAAATTTAGAGTTTTACCTGGGGCTAGATTGCTCAAATTATGATAGATGACTTAAGGTTTGTCTATAATAGCTACTAATGTTGCATTTCGATAGTGTTGTTAGAGGTTCTATATGCTTGGGTGTATTGATCGATGGATGGTTACTGGAATGTTTTCTTCTTAAGGTTATATTAGTTAATTTTCCCTTGATCGGTACGTAATGTCTAAAGATCTTTTTTATATATATAATTTAATCTCATGAAAAGTTTATGTTGTGAGAATGAAATCTTGATAAGATCTATGATAGTTTTTGTATTGTGAGTGTATGGTGGCTAGTTCAAGTTCACTCCTAATTGTGGTCACTATTGATGAAGGATTTTCTCATGGTTATACTAGAGAATATTTGTCCTGATGGTTGTGTCAAGGTCTAGTTAGAGAAACGATCAGTTAAAGAGTCCACTTGAGAATAGTTTTTTTGTTAGTTGAGTTTACATGCAACAACAATTATCATTATAGTATTGAGATGGCCTATTGGAGGCATTGTATGAGAGGAGGTGTAGATCTCCAATTGGTTGATTTTATACTTTTGATATGAGACGTTGGGTATTAATATTTTAAAGGATTTGTTGAGACAAGTACCTTTTCTTACCCTCACCTTCTATCGATCGTCGGGGACGAACGATGGGAATTGGTATCTAATGTAACGACCAATTTGGTCATTTGAGTTCTAAAAAAATTTTTATTACATAAAATACTTTCCGATAGATTTTAAATGGCTACTCTGGACTATTTGTGACTACACTTATAAATTTAGTGGGATAATTTTAATAATTAATTTAATTGATGGTTAAAAAATAACATAAAAATTAATAATGGGTCACTTTCGGTTGTTGTGAACTGGAAGTGATAGAAATAGGTTGTTGTGAACTGGACGTGGAAGTAGTAGAAATGGTCATATGTGAAGATATCTCTGGATTATTTGATGGAGTAGTTTTATCAAGTGAAGCCTTAGTGTGTGGTAAGTTGGCATTAATAGAATTGTCTGTGGCAGTAATTAAATTGTTTTCATTCAGATCATGAACATTATTCAAAGTACTGTTTGTGCAGTTTAACAATTCAGAGTTAACATTAGGACACCTCAATACAAAATTAAAACTAGAATCAGGAAAAGAAAGAGCAAAAAGAAAGATACTTTCATGAAATAATACATCTCTTGAAATATGTATTTTCTTGGTGCTCAGGTTAAGACCTTGTTGCCCTTTGTGGTGAATGGATATCCACTGAAAATATGTGGAGTGGATCGAGGTTCAAACTTATCCTTGTGGGTTTTGAGAGTGGTAGGGTAACAAAGACAGCCAAAAGATCTTAGATGTGAATACGTGGGTGGTTTTTGGTATAATACTTCTAAAGGAGTTTTGTTTTGGATAGCTTTAGAAGGCAGTCTGTTCACTAGGTAGGTTGCAGTTAAAATGCACTCTCCCTAATAACTCATGGGAAGTTTGGACTGATACAACAAACTTCTGGCAATCTCAAGTAGATATTTATGTTTTCTTTCCACCATGCCATTTTGTTGTGGTGTGTGTGGGCATGTTCTTTGGTGTATGATTCCTTTGTTTTGCAGAAAAGTGGTTGTTTCTTTATTGACAAATTCCAAACCATTTCAGTTCTTACGGTCTTAATGGTGATGTTGAACTGATTTTCTACCAAGGATGTAAAAGATTTTATGGTTTGGAGGGTGTTGCTTTTGCAACTGATGAGTTGAGTTCAAGTTGACCTGCTGTAATCATCTACTATTGTGATGAAATATTTGTAATTGTCATACGTTGGTGTGTGATATGGTCCCCATAAGTCTATGTGGAGAAGACCAAAAATCTTTGTGGAAGAGGGTGTTGAATTTGATGAGAAAGACATTCTTGCTTGTCTTGCCATGGGGCAGAATGTGCATATAAAGGGTTGTTTGGGTGATAATTTGACAGGTATGGTGTGGATACCCCTCATCTTAACAAAAGGAACGTGTCCTAATCTAGTGTGCCACAAGTAGTCTAAATTATTTTCATGAGATGTACACAATGAAAAAGATTTAGTGAATTCAGGACAAATAGTAGGAATAACAGAATTCGTGTTACAACAAGATGTTTTATTTCTTGGAATGACAGATGTTACAGATGAGGAAATATGATGTAAAGCTTGTGTATTTGAAGCATGTAAAGAAGAACAATTAGGTAATGGAACAAGTGAGGTGACAGAATTAGGACACCTTGAGCATAAGAAAGTAAAGACCAATCCTTGCTCTACCAATCACCAGAGGGCTCTTCAGTGAAGGGCCCTGCAAGGAACATGATATATCATTGAAACTAACTGCACTTTTAAGATCAGAGGTCAAACAATGCACTGAAATCAAGTTAAATTTGAAAGTAGGAATAAACAGTACATTGTATAAAGTCACTATTGAATTCAAACATGCATTCCCAATCTCTATCACTTTAACTCTATAGCCATTAGGTATTGTTATTAGGAAAGGGTAAGGCAATGGTCTGATGTTGGTAAGTAAATTTTTATTGAAGGTCATATGGTTTGAGGCTCCGGAATCAATGATCCAGCATTCAACAGTTAATTTTAAACAATTACATGAAAGATTACCAATATCAGTGATGGAAGAGTGACATGTCAAGATACATGTAAAGTTCGCAGCTCCACCCACGATGTTATCCAAAGTGTCCTTGGTGTTGCTAGATGATCCTTGCACCTGAGCATTTTCAAGCAATCTCACCAGATGATCATATTGGTCTTTGGTTAAGCTTTGAGTTCCATGAGCATGGTCCATTGGTGCTTCACAGTTGTTGTGAGAAATTGTTGCTGATCCAGAATTCCTTCCCTTAGTGAATTTGAAATTTTGGGGAAAACCATGCAGCCTGTAGCAATTCTCTTCTGTGTGTCCTGTTTTCTTACAATAATTGCAAAACAAATTTGCTTTGTTAATATCAGGAAAAGGATAAGTCATATTGTCCTGCGGGGAATGATTTGAAGGACCTCTGTATATGTTTCTATTTGTTCTTTTGTTCTGAGAGTAATTTGTTCTAAAATTTTCCTTTCCAGAAATGGCACTTAGTGAAGTAGAAGCTCTAGAACTAGCATCTATATTCATGCGAGTTGATGGTTTGACTTCTCGTTGCTTCTCCTCTTGAACCAAAACAGAGAAAGCTTGTGCCATAGTTGGAAGTGGGTTCAACATAAGAATACTACCTCGAACAATAGTGTAGACCTCGTTAAGTCCCATTAGAAACTAGATAAGCTTTCGATCCTGCTCCGCCTTGTGCATTTTGGTCTTACCACCATAATTGCACAAGCAGGTACATTGAGTGTTGGGATCCAGAGTATTAAGCTCTTCCCAGAGTCTTCGAAGCATGGAGTAGTACCCTGTAATGTCCAAATTTCCTTGGGCGAAATCATTAACTTCCTGTTGAAGTTGATAGAGTTTCGCACCGTTGGTTTGGTCATACCTATCTTGCAGTTCCTCCACAATTCCTTTGCGTTGTTAACATACTGCAGGCTGTCAGCTAAATCCTTTGATAGAGAATTGAGAATTCATGATGTGACTATCTCATCGCAACGTTCCCACTGAGCAAATGTGGGTGAATTTAAAGCTGGTTTCTGCACTTTGCCATTGATAAAACCTACTTTGTTTTTCACAAATAATGCACGAAGAACTCCACGTCGCTAGGATCTGTAACCAGTTCCGTCGAAAAGCACCGGAATGATAGCATACCCAGCACTTTCTGATGGATGCATGTACAGCGGCTGACTAGCATCGATGAGTTGGTGATTTGGATCTGAGGAACATCTGCGTCCTGATCCTTGAGATTGAAAGATGTTGATGAAAAATTGAGCTAAAATTCTGAGATCTAAGTACAAAAATTGAAAAAAAATCCGACAAGATGAATCAGGCGAAGAACGATTATTCGTGAATGAGATGAAAAAGTGAGTGAGTGATGCAGAAGATGAAGAAGAGATCAGTGTCTGTGCTCTGATACCATGTTAGAACTATGTACAGGTGATCAATAGTTGCATAACTTCATTAATGGAGCAAAGTGAACATGAGAGAGACGATTAAGATTGTAGATTTGGAAAATGAAAAGTAATCATCTATTTCACATGCTTTTAGTATTTATACATGTATATACAATAAAGGAAAAATATCTTCTAATTAAGATAATAGCTAAGATACTAACAACTCATATTCTAACTAACTCCAATTAACTAATTTTTAACAGAGTCAGCTAACTAACTTCTTTACAATAATATAATTAATTGAATTGAAGCTTAACTAATCTCACCAATTACTATTCATAATCATGTGATGTATTATTTTTCCCACTCATTTTGAATATTTTTATTTACAAGTAGTTGTACTGATTTGCTCATGTGTCATGTTTCTTTGATAAATTGTATCTTTATTTTCAACAGATTAATGAAAAACTAAACCATCTTAGGGAAATTCTGATCTGTCAAAGATCAATTTATTGTGCACCCAAGGTGTTTGATGTTATGCATGAGTCATCATGATTTGACTATTCCATCCTTTTTGTGTTGTAGCAAAGAAATTTTTGGAAACAAATGAACAAAGACACTTCTTCACTTGGTTGAACAATGACCATAATAGCTATTATCATCTTCCACGCATCAAAGATGCAAGGTATGAGATCTTGAGTATTGTTTGCTACTGCTGTCATTTTTTTTATTATTTTGATGTTTGGTATGTTATTTTACTTTTTCTTCAAATTGAGAAGTAATAAGACTGCAAGAATAATCTACTCTAGGGCAATCAAAGTTTTTTTAAAAAATTAGAAACTCACTCACTTTGTCCACTAGAATTATTAATAATTTTTCTTAATTCATTTAGCCTTAAAGAAAATACATTGGGAAGACTGATGAGTACATTGATATTGAAAGTATTTTTGAAATTATGAATTATACAGACAATATTTCTTAGCCTTCTTGTTTTGTTGCTCTTCATGATATGCATTTATCTTTTTTTCCTTTCAAATTAGAATTTTATGTAGTATAATCTACTCGTTTGTATATTTTGGAAGTAGTCTATATGATGAATCTCATGTATCATTCGCTTTGTTAAGGTACCTATGACCGAATATTTTTGTGATACAAGTTGTCACCTATTGAATGTACAATGAGTTTTAAATGTAGCATATACCTTAGAGGGCATCAATGAACTAAAAGAATTCAGTGTAATGTTACTATTTTTACGCTTGCAATCAATCTACAATAATTATTACATTTAGACATATAAGTGACTATGATCTTGAACATAAGTGGAGTTATTTATCTGTCATAGACTTATAGTTGACGATATCTGATGAGAAAGCATTCCTGCATGTTAAACATTTGGTATTTCATATTCAGATGATAATTACTTGACAAAAATTAAGTAGATTTATTCATTGATGGCGGGTTTACATATTTTCCCCCTGACTTATGATCAATCCAGATAGAATAGGTAATAATATTGATTCTTGTGACTTTAGACTGTTCATGCATTGTTACTTCTTCTTTTTTTTAGTTCGCTCAGTTTTTTAAGACCAAATATCATTTCTATGAAAATATTGAAGGCGAAAATGTGATTTAATAAATCATTTATATTATATCCCAATATAATTTTCTTTTTGTAATTTTATAAGGCAGTCATTCTAAATACACCAGACAATCCAGTGATAGATTGAACGACTGAAAAGGTTAGTTGTCAAAAAACCACACATTTGGTTGACCTTGGATGAGAAACTCCCTCATTACATGTATATATTTATGTCTACACTCATCTCAATTTAATAAATTGTGAAGCGTGTAGTTATTTGGTGACTCTTCATCTAGCATTCACAACTATGTTCCTCATTCCTTATTTCATTAAGTTTTTCATCAGCGGTCCACCCTTTTTGGACTGAAAGGAGTATCATAGACTCGAATGCATTAAGAAGTTCTTTCATGGAGAAGTGGGAAAGGTCTTAGGAAAGAAATATTAGGAAATAAGTATGTTCTTAAATCATACAAGTATATTTAACCTAGAAAAAAATGACTATGGGAGTATATTATTGTTGTGTAGACATTATTGTTCCCTAGACAGACTGTAAGAGGGGCAAACTACCACTGATACTTAAAGCTAAATAAAAAAAGACTTCGAAAGTGATATTTTGAAAAGCATATAGTAGTGATACACGTGCACAAAAATAGCTCTGCTCCTCTCTGTTTCACAATTGTACAAAAACGTCATTATAGTTCAATACCTAACGGGTTATTGAGGTTTCCTTTCGATTACCCGAGGTCGAGTCAAAGCATCAAGTTCTCTTGCTTCAAAATTAATAAAGACATTGTAAGAAAAACTACAAAGGACTGGAAGGGTCTTCGATTCACTATCCTAAATCATCTATTTTTGTAATGTAAAAAGGTTGATTACATTTTATGGTGGTGGTTAAATTTTGAATTTCTATGAAAGTAGTACCTTCGATTCTATTTTTCTTAGAGGTCATTGGTTTAGACATCCTAATCTGTACGGATCTGAGTCTTTCTTCTATTTTTTTTAATAATAAAGTCTGACATTTGACATTTTTTGATATTTTGTAATGATTGAGACATATATTTTTTGGTCTCTAGGTATTTTACCTATTGAAAAATGTTTCGCACGAAATATGTGAAGCAAATATATGATGGATCTTCACAAGAATCTAAAATTCATGTGATTGTGGATACATAGAAGTTTTAGGGTTTATTTTCCTATGTAACTTCGGTGAAGCTCTTTGTTCATGTCCAAGTGATTAGAATACATCAATTCCTACATTATATTAACTTTTTTATATATGGCCGTCTCAATTATATATCTTTTTATGGATAATGAAAATTATTGTGAAATACGTGATTTGTGTTGGAAATAAATCCGTAAGAGAAATATTATTTGCGGTAATAAAGGCAATAAATGTGGAACACAACAATACGATTAATCAACGAGAATAAAAAAGAAATAATGACACCAAAATTTTACGTGGAAACCCTCCTAAGTAAGGGAAAAAACACGACCCAAGAGGAGCAACGAATATCACTATAGTAAGGATTTTACACTTGTATGTCTGAGCAAAACTCCAAAGACCAATACACATTCAAAAGAAATAACACTCTTTTGATTTTTCCACCTCACTATAATATCGCTCACACTCTCTATTTTTTCTCACAGATTATTTTCCTCTGTGATGCCTCACTCTTCTTTTCTCTCCTTTGTAATTTTTTGGTGCATATTTGAAATGAGCAAGAGCTCTGTATTTATAGGAAAATCTACTCCTGATGATGTCACCAGTGACATCATAAAAAACACAAAGTTTCAACCTTTTCCCTATGCAGATTTCTTGGTAAGATTTTAGTTGAAAAAAGAAATGGTCAACTTTGGTTTGTTGCAGCATTTGTTGACTTTAACAATAAGCAACAAACAAAATTCAATGTTCCTGCATTTTAACTTTCCTTATGTTTATCTACAATGGGTATGGACCCCACAAATCTCCCCTCCTTACCCATTCACCTGAAGGAGGTAGCTCTAGGTTTCTAGCTTGAGTGCATGCCGACAAGTTCTTTGCATAGCTCAAACTTGTCCCTTGATACCACCTTGGTCAGCATATCTGATAGATTTTCACTAGTAGGGATCTTCATGACCTTCATAGATCCGTCCTCTATCTTTTCACGAATCCAGTAATACCTCACGTCAATATGCTTTGTCCTTGCATGATACATGGTGTTCTTGCTCAAGTCTATTGAATCGTTTCATGACCTTCATAGATCCGTCCTCTACTGAAGCTGGAAAAGAGATGGTATGGCTGAAACGATTTCTTCAAGAACTTGGATTGAATCGTTTCAGCCATACCATCTCTTTTCCAACTTCAGTAGCTGCAATATATTCTGCCTCAGTTTTAGAGAGTGCGACACACTTCTGCAACTTTGACTGCCATGATATAGCTCCCCCTAAAAATGTAAACAAATATCCAGTAGTGGATTTTCTATTATCGAGGTCACCAGCCATATCAGCATCAGTATAGCCCTTCAAGATTGGATCAGATCCTTTAAAACACAAGCAATCTCTTGTGGTACCTCTTAGATACCTGAGTATCCACTTAACTGCCTCCCAGTGTTCTTTTCCAGGATTTTCAAGGAATCTGCTAACAACACCAACTGCATGAGCAATATCAGGTCTTGTACACACCATCGCATACATCAAACTCCCCACTGCTGAAGAATAAGGAACTTTAGCGATTCTTTCTTTCTCCTCTTTTGTTGTAGGACACATCTGTTTGCTCAACTGCAGATGACTTGCAAGAGGCGTGCTAACAGGTTTAGCACTCTTCATGTTGAAGCGTTCTACTAAACGCTCAATGTACTTCTCTTGAGATAGCCAAAACTTTCTTTTTGTTCGTTCTCGAACAATCTTCATCCCTAGAATTTCTTGTGTTGGGCCCAAGTCTTTCATGTCAAATGACTTGGACAAATATTTCTTCAACTTTGCAATCAGCTCTTTTTCTTGTCCTACAATTAACATGTCATCCACATATAACAACAAAATAATAAAATTGTTTTAAGAAAATCTTTTGAAGTATACACATGGATCAGAATAGGTCTTTGTGTATGTTTGACTTTTCATGAGAGAGTCAAACTTTTTGTACCATTGCCTTGGGGCCTGTTTCAACCCATAAAGACTCTTATTCAATTTGCACACCATGTGTTTCTTTCCAGATACTTCAAATCCCTCTGGTTGCTCCATATAAATCTCTTCTTCCAAATCTCCATGAAGAAATGCAGTTTTCACGTCCAATTGCTCCACTTCAAGATCTAGACTAGCTGCTATGCTCAAAATAGTTCGAATAGAAGTCATTTTGACAGGTGAAAAAATTTCATCAAAATCAATACCTTTCTTTTGTTCGAAGCCTTTTACAACCAATCGAGCTTTGTACCTCACCAACTTGCCATTTCCATCTTTCTTGAGTTTAAAGACCCACTTGCACTTAAGTGGTCTTTTTCCATTTGGAAGTTCAACTAGCTGGTATGTGCCATTTTTCTATAGAGATCCCATCTCTTCGTGCATGGCTTTCATCCATTGGCTCTTTTCTGGATGAGACAACACCTCCTTAAGACTTTCTGGCTCACCTTCATCATTGATAAGGACATACTCTGAGGAAGGGTATTTGGTTGATTCTACCCTTTGTCTTTCTGATCTCCTCAGAGGTTGAGATTGTTCTTCTTCTTCTGGGTACTCCATTTGCTCGGTATTATCACCAAGTTGCTCCCCCTGCTCAACAATCTCATCAGGTTGCTCTTCATGCTCAGCAACTTCATCAATCGTACTTTCTGCACTTATGGGATGGTTAGAAGAAAAAGGAATGGTAACAGTATTAGGGACTATACCATTCTTTTTCTTGTCCTTCTCGGATAGATCATCAGCAGTTCCAACTTCACTTTCTCAAAAGGTTACATCTCTACTTCTGATGACCTTCTTCTTTACAAGATCCCATAGTTTGTACCCGAACTCTTCATCTCCATATCCGATGAATATGCAAGGAACTGATTTATCATCTAGCTTGGTTCTTTGCTCCTTCGGTACATGTGCAAAAGTTTTGCGACCGAACACCTTTAGGTGCGAGTAAGACATCTCTTTGTTGGTCCAAACTCTCTCCGGAATGTCAAACTCCAACGGAACTGATGGACTACGATTGATAAGATAACACGCTGTCCGAACTGCTTCACCCCAGAATGTGTTGGGTAATTTATCCATTCTGAGCATGCTTCTCACCTTCTCAACAATGGTGCGATTCATTCTCTCAGCTACACCATTGTGTTATGGGGTTCCAAGAACTGTCTTTTCATGTTTGATTCCATGGTTTGAACAGTATTCTTCAAATTCTCTTGAACTGTACTCACCTCCATTGTCGGTTCGGAGACGTTTTAGCTTTCGACCTGTCTCTCTTTCTATCAGAGCATGAAACTTTTGAAATACTTGAAATACCTGATCTTTGGTTCTCAAGATATAAACCCACAATTTTCGAGAAGCGTCATCAATAAAGGTAACAAAGTATTTATTACCTCCTATCGATTCTATCTCCATTGGATCACAAACATCATAATATACCAAATCAAGTATATTCGACTTTCTTTCAGATGATGTCTTAAATGAGACTCTATGTTGTTTACCAAATAAGCAGTAGTTACACGATTTTATCGTTGTATTTTTGGCAAAAGAGATGAGTGACTTTTTGGAAAGAATTTGCAATCCTTTCTCGCTCATATGACCCATTCTTTTATGCCATAAATCTGCAGAATTCTCTTCGTGAGCCGCATTTAATTCACCTTGGTATATTTCTGCATTTGTCCTGTATAACGTGCCACGAGCAACTCCTTTTGCAATCACCAATGCCCCTTTGGTGAGTCTCCATTTTTTATTTGCAAAGTAGTTCTCATATCCATCTCAGTCCAAAGCAACTCTCGAGATCAAGTTCATCCGCAAATCAGGTACGTGGCGCACATCTTTCAACACTAATATGCATCCAACATTTGTTTTTAAGCAAATGTCTCCGATCCCCGCAATCTTTGCGTAACTTGTGTTACCCATTTTCACATTGCCATAATCACCGCTACATATCTGCAAAAAAGATCTCTTACCGGTGTGGCATGATAAGATGCTGCTGTGTCGACCACCCATTCCGACTCTATACCTGCCAAGTGCATGCATTCTTCTTCCTCATTTATGAGGAGAACAACATTGTCATTATTTTGCACCATGGTAGTTGTGTTGTCATCATTCTTCTAGCCGCTGCTTTCCCCTTTGCCCCTTTTTAGATTTGGAAAATCTCTTTTGAAGTGTCCTGGTTGATTGCAATTGTAGCAATTTCTGGCCTTCGATTTTGATCGGACCTTGGACTTTCCACGAGCTCCGGATCTACCATAGTTACTTAAGCTCCTTTGGTAACTTTTCCCTCTACTTTCCGTGATGAGAGCCAGTCCGTGATTTTCAGGCCTTTTTCTCATCTTCTCATTAAGCAAAAGGGCTGATGTGACATCCTTCAACTCAATAGAGTGCTTACCATGTAAAATGGTTGTTGCTAAAGTATCGTAGGAAGATGGCAGCGAGTTTAGGAGCACTATAGCTTTATCTTCATCCTCAATCTTTACTCCAAGGTTTGCTAGCTGCGTGATTAGTCCGTTATGTACATTTAAATGAGACAAAAAATTTGTACCTTCACCCATATGTAACGCATATAACTGCTTCTTTAGGTACAATTTATTTGTCAGCGTTTTAGACATATATAGATTTTCTAACTTTGTTCAAATGTCACATGCACTCTCTTCATCGATGATGTTATTAACTACATCATCTGTAAGTGCAATCTGATTGCACTAGCAGCCTTTTCATCCATTTCTTCCCAATCCTCAAGTTTTATGGATTCGGACTTTTTGGATTTGCCGTCTAGTGCCTTGTGCGAACCCTGTTGGATGAGCAAGTCTTTCATCCTTCTCTGCCACGTTGAGAAACCGCTATCACCGTTGAATTTTGCTACCTCGTACTTTACTCCAGACATTTTTTTTATTGAGTATAGTACAATAAGCTGCAAAAATATTTCTGTAAATGAGCAGAACTTGTGCTCTGATACCAATTGTTGAGAATAAATCCGTAATAGAAATAATATTTGCGGTAATAAAGGCAATAAATGCGAAACACAACAATACGGTTAATCAACGAGAATAAAAGAGAAATAATGACACCAAGATTTTACGTGGAAACCCTCCTAAATAAGGGAAAAAACACGACCCGAGAGGAGCAACAAATATCACTATAGTAAGGATTTTACACTTGTATGTCTGAGCAAAACTCCAAAGACCACTACACATTCAAAAGAAATAACACTCTTTTGATTTTTCTACCTCACTACAATATCGCTCACACTCTCTGTTTTTCCTCACAGATTATTTTCCTCTGTGATTCCTCACTCTTCTTTTCTCTCCTTTGTAATTTTTTGGTGCATATTTGAAATGAGCAAGAGCTCCGTATTTATAGGAAAATCTACTCCTAATGATGTCACCAGTGACATCACAAAAAACACAAAGTTTCAACCTTTTCACCTATGCAGATTTCTTGGTAAGATTTTTGTTGAAAAAAGAAATGGTGAACTTTGGTTTGTTGCAGCACTTGTTGACTTTAACAATAAGCAACAAACAAAATTCAATGTTCCTGCATTTTAACTTTCCTTATGTTTATCTACAATGGGTATGGACCCCACAATTTGATGATATTGCAGATATATAGATGAGAGAACACATAGTTAGGGATATCAAGTGGAGCTTTGTTGGTTCAAGCTTAATTAATAGAAAGACGAAAGAAGAGGAAAACAGGAGCAACCATGGTATCGCAAAGTTAGTAAGGACCGTTGCTACTATTCTATTTTTGCAATAAGATTATTTTTCCCTTTTTTAAATTAAATTTTATATTAGTCCTTTATTAGGAATTATCAAGTCAATTGTTCTATCAACAAAACTTATGATTAAAAATTATTATTTAATAGAAATGTTAATATGCTTTCTATTTTTCTACCATTTCAGTAGTATCTGAAACCTTAGTCTGTAGAAGTAGTTAAATATATTTGAAATAGTTCAGTATTTGACATGCTACATATGCCTTTCTTTCTCCAAACATATTTAGTGGCTTTAATCGCACCTCTTAGCTACAGGAGAATTCAAGATTTGAATTTTATGGACATTGGATTGTTGGACAACGAACTCGAAGTGCTAAGTAGTTCTAAATTTCGTTATTGGACATGGGTTTCTTAGAACATATGTAGTGTTTACGCCAAAATTACTGGTTCAGTCAAACCCATGTCTTAAAGCCTACATCCACCTTGCAATTACAGCCATTAAATCTCCTTCAAGTTATCTATAGATAATAATTGTGTGATTCTATTCATTGCACAAACAGTCAAGCCCTCTATGTTTGAGCAAACATATGGAGGTCCGAATATCTGCATAAAATATATCTCCTCCAATATTAGAAATAAGTAAGAGGCTTTTGGGATAGTCTCTGAATCTGCCTATGTGTCTTTTATCATGGTCCAGACAATCTAGTCCTTTTGGCTTATAGCAACTCTTCACTCCCTGAATTGGTGAAAAGGGTCATTTATAACCACATTGGCTTGCTCATAATGTTCTTTCGTTTTCTTCCAGTATCGATGAATTTTGGAGGAGATTAAATGATGTCACCTCACCTTAGTCGCTAGAATTGCTAAGGCAATAATGCATTGCATAAATATACTCGGCACCTCTTATTGTTTTCAGTTAGACAATTTAAAATGGAGAATGCTTGGCTACCACTTATGTTGACTAATGTGTTTTAGATTGTTTACTCATTATTTGAAAGCTGGAATTGGTTAATAAATTAAAGGTTCATGTAATAACCTTTTCCCACTTTCAGGTTGGCGGCACTTATCACTCTTTAAGCCGGTTAATTACTGTCAAAACCTTTTGAATGCTAGAAAACTGCTAAACAAACACGTTTGCTGAGGTAAAAGTATCTGTTAGTTTTCTGATATTCTTGTGGTAAAAACCTTTCCTACTTTATATGTGTGAAATTTTTAAACTGATTTAGCTTACACTTTTGAATTATTTACTTTGGTCTCGATGTTACATCTTCCAAATTATATTGTACCTTATAATAATGATTAAAGAATTTATTTTTCTAAAAGTATCATCACTCAGCTAAATATTTTGTGATTTTTGCTCTATGTTGCTTCAAAAAGGTGGATGACCGGAAGGAATGTAGAAGTTCCTCTCTGTGGTGAGATTCTAACCACTACAGTTTAGATGCCTCCTTCTGACAAATATATAATCTTAATTTTTGATATAATCATATCATGAATTGGCATAACTTTACCAGAATAAAAATAACGAAGTAAGTTACAACAATATGCTTGTATCCATAATTAATTAATCGACTATCTTTGTATGACCTCTTACCGGATGAATCTTCTATATTTGTGGCAAGAAGGCATGTTTTTAAAAGTTAATGAAGATCTAAGATAGTTGATTACATTTGTAACCCAGTGATACTGATACCTTTTTATGTTACGTTATATAGGATTGGCAAAATTTGTTTGAAGAGATAAACCTCGTGGAAAGACATATTTTGGGAAGTAATAAGGGATGCACCAACAACAGGACAAAAGGTTCAGGAGCTTGTATGGATCTGAATATGACCCGAATAACAATTGACACTACTAACGGTATTGCCTGTGGCCCTCGACTATTGAATTTTATATTAATAAATAACTCTTACCAATTTTTTATTTTATGATAATTGCAAAATCTATCAAACGACCATTTATTCCCCATGAGATTTTAGCACATGGTACGTGTTCTTCCTACTATACGATTTTGGTATGTTGTGCTCGTGATAAACACGGATCATTACCCATCTAGTGTATATATATATATATATATCATATCACCCTTATTTAGAAGTGGGTATGAACAAGGTAAAACTGGAATTTTTAATATTAACTTTAAGTGAATCTGTAAATTGACTTTTCCTGTGCAATATATCCACTTTTTCCTCCTCCATCGTTTACATGAGCGTTTCCAGAATCTACCATACACTCCGAGACTCTTCGTTCCTCTAGAATCTGCCATTTTCGTTTGGAACCTCTGTTTCGCCTTAAGTTTTCGAGTTTCATGTAGTTGTGGCTACAGTAAGTTTTTCTTCCCCTTCTCCCACAATTTTTCCTCCTAATGTATGTGTCCAACCTTGCAAAAGACCTATAATGGTAGCTATTTTCATTCTTCTTTTGATATTTAGGTCTCCGCATATCCTTGACTGTAAGGGTAATTTTCTCATGCATGTTTGAAAATTAAACAAAATATGTATCTAGCTTGAAAGGGTTGATCAAGCTTTGGCTTGATTTTTTTTTACAGATTACCTATTTTTCCCAGATCCAGTACTCTAGGTTTCTCTAACTACTGGACTTACTATTACAACTGAACTTAGCTAATGATTTCGACTCGGCAAAATTCTTCATGTGGTCAGTGAAACAATATTTATATGTTTCTTGTGCAATATTAGATATTCAAAGACCATTTGCCACAAATTACACTGATTGTCTTCTTTTATCCTTCATTTTTTTTTTCTATTGCTAATTTTAATTTTGCCTTCATGGTAAGACCCAATATTCCCGTTAATTTTGCATCTCACGCATGGTGTCATGCTCAGTAAAAGATATTGTTTCTTCATATTTTCAAATTCCTCACGTCTTTCGTTGTATACTATTACTTGAACTCGACAGTCAATGCTACATTGACGTTTTCACCAAAATTCAAAATGGTTCAATTAGATTTGACAAAAGTTATAACTTAAATGTGTTATTGGTATTCAATCCATTCTAGGAAAGAGGTCAATTACTCATCAATTAAGGGTCATGATAACAAATCCTATATAAGTTGGAGGCTCAAATCCTCAAACTTTATCAAAGATATGTTCCAAATGTATGCCATTTGATCCCATTGGTTGTTCTGTTAGAGTCATGTACTATTGTCTAACTTTTTGTAGCGTAATTTATAGGTTAATGTAAGCTACTTGAAACAGGAATGGAAGAAAATAAAGATATTGTGATTGTCCAAGAAAGAACTGCAGATAGAAATTTGCGTCGTCTTACTGGATATGCACAATTTGTTGGGAAAACGCGGACAAGCACAAAAGTATATATGGTAAAAGTAATGGAAATAAAATGGGAAAATAACGACACCAAGAATTTTACGTGGAAACCCTTCTGAATAAGGGAAAAAACCACGGACTAAGAGGAGCAATTGATATTACTATAGTAAGGAATTTTACACTGTGTAGTCACGAATACAATACTCAAAGTGACTACTACACACTCAAAAGGAACAACACTCTTTTGGTTTCCGTCTTACTAAAATATCGCTCACACTCTATTTTTCTTCACAGACTATTTTCTTGTATAGTCTATGGAATACCTCACTTTGCTCTCAAAATGGTTTTTCTCTCTAACTTGGTGTGTTCTACAAATGAGCAAGAATGCTCTATTTATAGAAGGATAAAACCATGCCTATGTCACTAATGACATATGTAAATATAGCAAAGTCAAGAATGGTTGCAAATCTTACCAATTTGCCAGCCACCAAATCTTTTATTTTCAACTCCAATTACTATTCCTTTTTAACAATTGCTTGTACCAATTGAATAGCTGAAGTTGACTAAAAATGGGATGGATTCAACAAATCTCCCCCTCCAGTCCCATTTACAGGAAGAAGGTATCTTCAACTTCTTTAGAGAGAGTTCATACCCACAAGTTCTTTGCATAACGCGAACTTGTCTTTCGGTATCATCTTGGTCAGCATATCTACAGGATTTTCACTTGTGTGAATATTTTTGACGTGAAATGATTCATTCTCCACTTTCTCACGAATCCAATGATATCTGACGTCGATGTGTTTTGTTCTTGCATGGTACATGGAGTTCTTGCTCAAGTCTATTGCACTCTAGCTGTCACAATAGACAATATACTTCATCTCATTCAAATCAAGCTCTTGAAGAAATCGCTTTAGCCATATCATCTCCTTGCCGGCTTCAGTAGCCGCAATATACTCAGCTTCAGTTGTAGATAGTGCAACACACTTCTGCAACTTTGACTGCCATGATATAGCTCCCCCTGAAAAAGTAAACAAATATCCAGTAGTGGATTTTCTGTTATCAAGGTCCCCTGCCATATCAGAATTTGTATAGCCTTTCAAGATTAGATTTGATGCTCCAAAACACAAGCATTCATCTGAGCTTCCTCTAAGATACCTGAGTATCCACTTCACAGCTTCCCAATGCTCTTTTCCCGAATTTTCGAGAAATCTACTGACAACACCAACTGCGTGAGCAATATCAGGTCTAGTGCACACCATTGCATATATTAGACTCCCGACGACGGAGGAATATGGAACTTTGGTCATGTTCTCTTTTTTCTCCCTAGCTGTAGGACACATCTTCTTGCTCAACTTCATATGACCAGCAAGAGGTATACTAACTGGCTTAGCATTCTTCATATTGAAGTGCTCCAGTACGCGTTCAATGTACTTCTTCTGGGACAAATAAATCTTCGTTTTATCTCTAAGACGAGTAATTCTCATGCCCAAAATTTTCTTGGCATGACCCAAGTCTTTCATAGAAAAAGACTTACACAACTCTTTCTTCAGCTCGTCAATCTTGGAAGTATTCTTTCCCACAATCAACATATCATCCACAAACAACAAAAGGATGATAAAATCATTGTCAGAAAATTTTTGTACAAATACGCAATGATCTGAAGAAGTCTTCTTATAGCCTTGCTCCCCCATAACAGATTCAAACTTTTTGTACCACTGTCTGGGAGCTTGTTTTAGGCCATAGAGACTCTTTTTGAGTTTGCATACAAAATTTTCTTTACCATCTACTTTGAAGCCCTCAGGTTGTTCCATATAAATCTCTTCTTCTAGGTCACCGTGAAGGAAAGCCGTCTTCACATCCATCTGCTCAATCTCTAAATTAAGACTAGCAGTCAAACCTAGAACTGTGAGAATCGAGGACATTTTCACAACAGGAGAAAATATTTCGTTAAAGTCAATACCTTTCCTTTGACCGAATCCCTTAACAACCAATCTAGCTTTGTACCTGGGCTTCAAGTTGTGTTCTTCAACTTTAACTTTGAACACCCACTTGTTCTTTAAAGCTCTCATGCCCTTGGGCAATTTTACCAACTCATAAGTGTGGTTCTCATGCAAAGACTTCATCTCGTCTTGCATGGCTTCAATCCATTGATTCTTGTGCTCATCTTCCATGGCCTCCTCATAACATTCAGGTTCTCCCCCATCAGTGAGTAACACATACTCATTGGGTGAATAACGGGAGGAAGGAAACCGCTCTCTTGTGGACCTTCGAAGCGGAAAATCTGATTCGTCCGCAACTTCATGAGCAACAGGATCATAAATAACAATATCATTGTTATTATAAACATCAACATGTTGATTCGATACATGATTCTGGGCGTCACCATGATTATCAAACCCAACAACATCATGCACACTTGTGTGAGGAACTTCATCATGATGAACTATACCATCAAAACTTGAAGATTCTACCTTCTCTGCTTTGTCAATATCTTCAATTATTTGATTCTCCATGAAAATAATATCACGGCTTCTCATAAGTTTCTTTTCAGTTGGATCATATATCCTGTAACCAAATTCATCTAGGCCATATCCAATGAAGATGCATTGCCTTGTCTTGGCATCTAACTTTGACCTCTCATCTTTCGACACATGTACAAAAGCTTATTCAACCAAATACTCTCAAATGGTCATAGGAAACATCCTTTCCATACCAAAAACTATTTGGTACATCACTTTGTAAAGCAACAGCAGGAGATAGATTAATAACATGTGCAGCGGTCAATAAAGCCTCACCCCAAAATGAGTTTGACAACTTTGCTTCAGAGAGCAAACATCTAAGTCTTTCCATCAAGGTCCTGTTCATCCTCTCAGCCAAACCATTAAGCTGAGGAGTCTTGGGAGGAGTCTTCTGGTGTCTAATACCTTGATGCTTGCAGTATTCGTCAAATGGTCCACAATATTCACCACCATTATCAGTACGAATACATTTCACTTTCTTTCCAGTTTCTCTTTCAAATGAAGCCTGAAACTGCTTAAAGACACCTAACACTTGGTCTTTAGTCTTCAAGACATAGACCCAAAGTTTTCTCGAGCAATCATCAATAAAAGTGACAAAGTAAAGTGCACCACCCAATGTCTTTGTCTTCATTGGACCACATAAATCAGAGTGCACTAACTCAAGCAACTCTGTCTTTCTCGAAGGAGGGTAGGACTTAAAGGAAACTCTATTTTGTTTACCAGCCAAGCAGTGCTCACATTTTTCTAATTTAGCACTTTGAAAATTTGACAATAATTTCTTCTTGGCTAGAACATTAAGTCCTTTCTCGCTAATGTGGCTAAGACTCTTGTGCCATAATGTTGAAGAGTTATCGCTCTCAATCGCATTCACCATATCAACATAAGTAGAGGCCGTAGTCCAGTATAGACCACGACGTTTGTTACCATGAGCCACAACCAAGGAACCCTTAATGAGCTTCCATTTTCCATCACCGTTTGTACTAACATATCTTTCATCATCTAAAACACCAACAGAAATTAGGTGCAGACGAACATGAGGAGCGTGTTTCACATTGTTCAAAACTAGTTTAGTTCCAACACTAGTTTCCAAACAAATTGTACCAATACCAACCACCCTAGAAATAGTCTCATTACCCATATTCAAGGTTCCAAAATCACCAGGAGTGTAGGAAGAGAAAAAATCCTTCCTTGATGTCACATGAGATGCGGCACCAGTGTCCACAACCCAGCTTGACTCATCACAAGCAATATTTATCATCTTTGCATCAAGAACGGTAACAAGATCTTCGGTGGTGACGGTGGCTAGGCAATTTTCATTGCCATCTTCTTCAGTTTCCTCTTTGTTTTTGTTCTCCCTCTTCAACTTCCTGCAGAACTTCTTTGTGTGGCCTTTCATGCCACAATGATAGCACTCAATATCCTTAAGTCTGCTTTTGGATTTGCTCCTATTTTGTTCTCTATGCTGAGAACCACGAATTATATTTCTCCCCCTGGGGCCAGTTATCAGGACATCCGACGAAGAGGAACCTTGAGTTTTTCTTCTCATCTCTTCGTTCAAGACACTACTCTTGGCGGAATCCATAGAGATCACACCATCCGGAGCAGAATTTGACAATGACGTTCTAAATGTTTCCCATGAATCTGGTAGGGAACCAAGTAGAAGCAAGCCTTGAATTTCTTCATCAAATTTGATGCCCATAGCAGATAATTGGTTCATAATCCCCTGAAAATTATTCAGATGGTCTGTCATCGGAGAACCATCATGATACTTCAAACTCAACATCTGCTTTATTAAGAACATTTTGTTGTTGCCAGTCTTTCGAGCATACAAACTTTCAAGATGCTCCCATAGGGTTCGAGCATGTGTTTCCCCATAAATATGGCTCAACACATTATCGTCGACCCATTGCCTAATGAAACCAAAAACCTGTCTATGCAACAGATTCCACTCTTCATCTGTTTTATTATCAGGCTTTACAGTGGTAAATACTGGTTTGTAAAAATTCTTAACATAAAGCAGATCTTCCATTTTTCCCTTCCAAATGGCATAATTAACAACATTCAACGTGTGTTGACTTCCATTGTTTTTCCCAAAAAATATAGTTATCGCAAATCAAAGTAAATCTTTTGTGATGTGGAAGTTCAGACTGTGCTGCAACCACAGAGCATACTCAGATAAAACCTTGGCTCTGATACCAGTTTGTTGGGAAAACGCGGACAAGCACAAAAGTATATATGGTAAAAGTAATGGAAATAAAATGGGAAAATAACGACACCAAGAATTTTACGTGGAAACCCTTCTGAATAAGGGAAAAAACCACGGACTAAGAGGAGCAATTGATATTACTATAGTAAGGAATTTTACACTGTGTAGTCACGAATACAATACTCAAAGTGACTACTACACACTCAAAAGGAATAACACTCTTTTGGTTTCCGTCTTACTAAAATATCGCTCACACTCTATTTTTCTTCACATACTATTTTCTTGTATAGTCTATGGAATACCTCACTTTGCTCTCAAAATGGTTTTTCTCTCTAACTTGGTGTGTTCTACTAATGAGCAAGAATGCTCTATTTATAGAAGGATAAAACCATGCCTATGTCACTAATGACATATGTAAATATAGCGAAGTCAAGAATGGTTGCAAATCTTACCAATTTGCCAACCACCAAATTTTTTATTTTCAACTCCAATTACTATTCTTTTTTAACAATTGCTTGTACCAATTAAATAGCAAAAGTTGACTAAAAATGGGATGGATTCAACACAACTGTCACCCGAGAGAAAGCAATTATGTTTGTCCCACGTAAGAGAAAAAAGGGCTGAATCAAAAAGATGAAAACTCCTTCATCGATCAAATAAGTACTTGCACTCTTACAATCAACACTTCTTGATTATCTCTTAAAGAAGGTTATCCAACCACAATGTTATCTTCCTTTTGTCAAATATCTCGATACAAATTCAATCTATATATAGTGTGGTGTCTTCTGAATATCTATAGCTATAGTTAGACGCTTCAACTCACCTACTCTTACTACAATTATTTTCTCCATTTTATAGTTGAAGCTTCCCCAGCAGCAAAACTACCAGTTACTGGCATTCTCATGATACCTTTAAAAGCACGAAAGGTAACAAGTAAGCACCATCCCCCTGCACATTGTGAAATTCTAGATTTTTTTTGACTTTCATGTGTTTTTTGGTATAATTCCTTTTAGTTGTGCGGACTCTTCACTTTTAATGCCCTATCTGTGTCAGATTTACCAACATACACTGCTTTTGACCATATCATTTCATTCCGTATTGTACTTGCACTCTAGCTTTAGCCTAATAGTTCAGCTAAGAAGCTACCAAATCAGGAATTAGTTGCATGAAGTTATATATTGTTTTGCTTTCCACTAATCTCTATATTGTTTCTGTTGCAAATGCAGACTACGACAACATTTATGCTCGCCCCACCCCCAGCAACCTTTCTGGAATTTTATCCTCAAGATAACAATGTTATTGGCATCAGAATGGATGACTCCTCCATCCAGATATATAATGTCCAAGTTGACGAGGTTGAGCTATTCAGGTATTTATTTCGTTCTGTAATTTTCGAAATATTACTAATTCGGTATTTAGTTTAAATTCATTGACATCAAGTATGATCCCTTTGTGTAGGTAAAGACAAAGCTCAAAGGACATCATAAAAGAATATCTGGGCTTGCTTTTTGGAATTCTCTCAACGTGCTTATATCTACAAAAGCAGATTCTCAGGTAAATTAATTTGATATAGATGTATTTTGACAGTACCTTATTTAAAAGAAAAATATAACTCTTACGTTTTTGGAGAAATTCTCAAGTATTTGGTGTGGTATGAGATTCATATGAAATGTACTCTCTTCTACTTTATGAAAGAAACTCATATGAGAATATTTTGAGTACTTTGGGTAATACGAAATTTATATATAATATGTGCTTTTTGATATCATTTATTCGTCTGCTTCTTTAGTTTAGGAATTCTTTCATTCTATTGCATGAAACATTTGTATGGTCTTCTACTGCTCTACGCTAGCTCAAAAGGTATTTGCTACTCTCTTCTTTCCTGCTGAACATCGTCGAGAATTTCCCCCTTCTTCCTATCCGCCTAGAAGATTCTCAATACAGGCTTAACAACCATCCCTGCTTACATTTTTGAGGTTTTGACCAAACTAAGCCATTATATAAAGCCATTCACCAAAATAATATGTTTTTCTAAAATTTTACAAAACTAGTATAAACGTATTCCACAGTAACGTTTTAGGATATATTTTATTTTTTAAAAGTTGATGGCGTCAGATTGATATACGTTACTCACAGTAACATTTTAATCCTAAAACGTTACTCATAGTAACGTTTTAATAACGTTTTAGGAGTAAAACGTTACTGAAAATAATGTTTTAGGAGTAAAACGTTACTTACAGTAACGTATATCAACCTAATGCTGTTAGTTTTTAAAAAATAAAATATACCCTAAAACGTTACCGTGAAATACGTTTATATTAGTTTTGTAAAATTTTAGAAAAATGTATTACTTTGATAAATTATTTTATATAATAGCTTAGTTTGATTAAAAATTCTACATTTTCAGAAAAATTTATACTGATTGTTAAGCTTCACTAATAGATATGGTTTTCCTATAAGGAGTATGCTTGCCTTGTGTTTCTTGGTGTGCTAAGTCATGTAACTTAATGTTGAGACTTAGCGTACAAGATATAACTTAAATCTCATAAATTTAATAAGCAAAGCATATTAGTCGCTTGATGTAATTCAACGTTCCTGAATCATTTTTATATTTCTCAGTGATTCTTTTTTATACTCGTGACTTCAAGCTAATATGATTAATGATTTCTCTCTAGGATGATGATAACCCTTCTTTGTCAAATGCTTCCAAGATGTAGCATTTATTATTGTGAGGGATGGACTTGAGGCTCTCTGCATTAGCATAGGAAGTGCCTGACGTGTTTTGAGAAAGCTGTTGGCAGCAAATGTTCTGTGAGGATATCACTAACATTGCAGAGTTCTCTTCCATTTTGGAGGTGTTGCCTTGAGGTAAACAGATGGATAGGAAAGGTGCCTGAAGGCTGGAATGAGACAGGTTATCACTTAGACCATTTTTCTGCTACAATCTGTTGAGGCTAACAGTGAAACAAATTTGCTAGAATAACTTTTGCTTGGGATGTTTATCGTTATCTCGAATCACTGCTGCATTTTGGCCTTTTGCTGCTCCATTTTGTGATGTATTCTGAGCCCCGGGTTGTTGTATTTTTTCTTTTACTACTGCTGAATTTTGGACTAATCTATTTACTATACTTTTGCCAAATTTGAGCCAATGGTTGCTATGTGTTTTGCTAAACTTCACTGCACTTTTAAGTCAACCATATGGTTAAAAATATTGCTATCATAAATGTGGTACTTTAGGCAATTGAGGCTTAAGGACTGCTGCATTTTTACCAAACTATTGCTGCATATTTGAGTTGGTTGGGGTTCATTATTGCTCTGTGTTTTGGTGAAAAAAATGTTAACAAATACTATTGACTGATTAAATTAAATTTGAGGCCATGCTCCTTTGAAATATCCCTCGGGTTAGGTCACTTGGCAAAAAGGTGACGACAAAGTATCTAAATAGTATATCTTGCCACGGTGTTGATGTGAATTGATGGGAAGGTCTTTCAAATATTTTAGTCTTTTCTAATACTCATCTCTAAATAAATGTTATTGCTCCCTGTTTTCCTGTCGCGTAGTAACAAAAGGCAATTTCAGGATATTGTTGTGTTCTCTCCCCTCAACTCTCATCTTCATCACTCACTGTGTAAGATTGAAACATGACCAATATTGTTTGATGGCATAGATACATACATACTTATCTCTATCTTAAATGTATATGACAGAATAACTTTTTTATCCATGTTAGCGCTAAGTTATTTTGCTAAAATCCATATTTCACTCCCCAGTTAATCATCTGATCCTCGACTTTCAATACCGTCTCAGGAAGAATTGTCATTTTCACAGGCTAAAGAAGGTCCTGAATCCAATGAGCAAGAAATTATTCAATCTGTGAGCTCACACAGTTCGATGGAGAAGGAGCTAGGGGGCTAATGCCTGATGGTGATATTGCAAGAGCTATATCCGAGATGGTTGTTGTTTCAAGACTTAGTTACCCAGAGCGTTGGATGCATTGGAACGTGTCAATTGATAATAACTACTAATCTTGTTTATCTTCAAGTAAGCAGATATCTCCTATCTCAAGTAGTCATTTATTGGTTTTTACAGAGCTTAAGGTTTTCAAGTAGAGACCCCATTTTTTCTCCTTTTTAACAACTAGGACTAATAATGCATAAGATTGGAACTCAGACCTCCTTTGCATATGATAAATAATGGAATAGTCATCATCTTATATGCCAAACTTTAGTTAGTATTTGCAGATCGTTCAGGTAGATACCATATTGGTGTGTTTTGTACATATTCTGAATATTTCTAATCTGATAATATATGATATTAACGATCTTTTGCGTCATTAATATTAATATTTTTCCAAGATTAAGAAGTACTCTGTGTGTGATGTAACACTTTATTATAGCCTAGAACACAATTTATTTTTTTCTCGTTTTCGGCCTTCTTTTTAATTTTTTTTCCATTTATATAATAACCCAATTAACTCTAGTAACTATGTTAAATATAATAAAATGGTGTAATTAATAAATATAATTACGGATAACTCAAAGTCTTCTTGAATAAAAGGGTCTGACCAACTTTTGATCTTAAAAAAATATATATATCCATAACAAATGTGCATACCGTTATAAAATCAAGTTCTGAGAATATAATCATAAAGAGAAGAAGACAAGAGAAGTAGATAGAAGAAGAGGAATTTTCTTCTTATTCAAGTACATGTAAGTCTCATCTGTATATCATACGATAGTGAATGAACAACCTTATTTATAGGTTGAAAAATCACTCCAAAAGTTACCTATCATGATAAATAGATACATTCTTATCCAAAAAGGTTCATGAAACTTAGTGAATATGGATAGTTGTTCATGTACTAACTTTATAGACTATCCACTCATTCAATGGATTTATAACACTCGCCCTTGGATGTCCATAGATAATGTGCCTCGTTAAAACCTTACTAGAAAAAATTCTGTGGAAAAAATTCTAGTGAAGAAAAAAGAGTACACATACCTTTTGATACGCAATATTTGTTGTCTCATTTAAAACCCTGCCAGGAAAATCCAGAGGGAAAAAACCTCGGTCAAGGAAAACAGAGTGCAACGCGTATTATACTCCCTTGATTATATAATCACTTAATTTCTTGTGATGATGTCTCCAATCTTCATACATTGTGGTCAGTATATTCTTTTTCAAAGAAAAACCACACATTTTCTGAATATGGTGTGTCATTTATCTCAACTAGACGCACTCTCGACTTGCTTCATGGAGGACTTTTATTTCTGCATAGCAACATTTGCTTCATTGATCGCCAAAATATTATTGTGCCTCCACATGCAAACATAGCGTGTTTGAAATAGAATTTTATGCGGATCAGATAAATATTCTGCATTTGCGTAACCTATCAATTTTGTCTTGTATTCCTGTTAATAGAATAAACTCATAACTATGGTCCTTTGAGGGTATTCAATCACATGCTCAACACCATTTCAATGTCCTTTTATCGGGGAGAAGCTAAATCTTGCTAGTAAATTTACTGCAAAACAAATATCTGGTCAAATATTGTTAGTAAGATGCATTAGTGCCCTGATTGCACCAAAATATGGAGTTTCATCACCAAGAAACTCTTCATCCTTCTTTTGAGATCAAACTGAATCATCATTTATGTCAAGAGATCTCATAATCATTGGGGTACTCAATGAATGTGATTTATCCATATAAAAACGTATCAAAACATATATGTGTATGTGGACTGATAGACAAAAATTTCATTTGTCAAATTATCAATCTGTAGGTCAAGAAAAAATTATGTCTTACCAAGACCTTTTCATAAAATACAAGGACAATTAGTTGTTATTCTTTTGTACTCTTTTCTTCCTTGACTATTTCAATCCATATAAGGATTCTTGAAACTTTATATATTGCAAAAGTTTCTTTCAAACTTTTGTATGCTTCAGACACATTGATTACTTCAAGGATTTTTATATAACCTTCAGTATTGTCTAGCTAAAGATGATAATTATTCATTACATGCATTCAAGTTTTTCATATGTTGTCATATCAAAACAAACTTCATTGCATCCACCATACGAGAAAACATCTCCAGTAATGTCAAGATTTTTGCGACAAACCTTTATTCCCAAGGCACAGACCATATTTGATATCTTACGTTTATACTGTCGCATAATAATTTATTTGTACCCCACTTACATTATACCTTGATTATGGACTATCTGTCCAAAACCTCACTTTTCTAAGTGAAACAATATACTTGAATTATGCATTTACTTGGCCAACCATTTATTTGTCCACACTATATAACCGATTTGAATCCAAGATCCTCGTCACAATTTATATCGTTGAACGCTACCTCATATCAAAGATATCGTCGACGATTATTTGATATCGATTCCAACAAGGCATAACTTATCGAGATCTCTTCATTTTTATTCATTTTTCAGGTACCTGAATCTTTTTCAAGGTTTTATGAAGTGTTATGTCAATGTGCTCTTTTATAGAACTTGCCTCATTATCATGACCATATTGATCATTTGTTCCTTCCTTATTCAAGGAATTTTATATTTTGAACCGATTGTTCTATTACGCTTCCGGCGTATCATAGACTCTGTCCTTCGAAGACTTCACATTGGAGCATTTGCAACTGAATTATATCATAGTGTCAATACATTTATCTGGCAATTGATTTGCAATATTATGCAAATAAATTATCCCTTGAACTCTAAGTTCACATATATATTTAATGAGGATCTAGATAATTCATAATTAACCTCACACATGATTTTCAGCTGTCAATCATCTCTCCCCCTAATGTTAGCAAATCTAACATTCATCCCAACCTTATTTGGGAATTCATCTTTGTGCGTGGTGGAGCAATTAGATCATAACCGCACATTCAACCTTTTAGATGAAAATTATTTGGTAAATTCTTGACCCTGAACCAATTTTAATGGGGAAACCTTGATGGCTTGATGCATACATGTGTTGATGCATGTTACTTATCTCATACCAAATCTCATTTGGGAGTTTTGTTCTGATAACCATGATTTATCTATATTTGGAGGCATACAATTTCTGCTAAATCAACCAGCATTATTAATATAATTTCATACTTTGGAACTATGCTCTCAATTTTAACAATTCGAGCAAACAACCTTACAAAAACCAATTGTAAGTTGACAACAAAAAAGCATGTGACCATCGCATAGATGCATCGATCATATAGTTGCAAATGATCCACATGGCAGGTAAACAGGCTCATATTCACCTTTTCATATGTTCCAAAATTTTTAGGGGATTACAATCTCAACCATAGCTGGTATAATGATCATTTTATCAAGAGACAAGCAACACAAGAGAATTCTTGAAGAATCTTTATTTCTTCATCATATAAGTCACCTGAATTCTCAATTACGTTTGCATCATATTTAATCGAAATGGTCAACCAGCCATGCCAATTGATCTTTATTTTAATACACTTATAATTTATTTTTACATTTGATTTCATCAGTATGTACATGTTTGTATGCAACAAACAAGAGGAAAAAATAGGTAATCTTTTACCTAAGTATTTATAACCCGCTTCGGTTGTAGTAATTTAAAGATACTAAATATTTTCATAATTTATAGTCTCAATATTTCGTTTTAATTCATATGAAACTTAAAAAGTTTCTTTTGAGACGTACTACAATCCCATTATTATTTCTCTGGTAATAACACAACTCGTTAGAGCTTGCTATTAATTTTGCGTACTATCACATATTGCATGACACCGTCCTTATGGTGAGTATTTCCTTCAAGGAGAAAATTATATTATTATTGTCATGGTCAAATCATTACAAGCAAGACATGTTTCTTGCTTTACTTTTGTTGTACCATAGGTACACAACCAATGACAATTTTGTATTGCCACACAATAATGACCACAACCCTTATAGGCAAGATTTATTTCTTTCTTTTGTCCTTTCGGTAATTCACAATAAACATACCATAGTGACGTACAATACGATTAATCATTTTTGTTAAATAAAATTTATTTCCTCTCAAAACTTTCCGTAGAGGTGATTTTTGGCATATATTATTTTTTTCTCAAACCTCCCATAGAGGCGAGTTGTGGCATGTATTCAACCCATAATGATTTTATCACATCTTGACTCATTCTCTTATATAATGGTCGAGCATTCACGATACTAATCACCAGTCATATTCTTTTCAAGGAATAAACTAATCATTTATATATACTTCATAAATTTGCATTATAAATACATTGTCATGGTTTTTAAAATTCATCATATTTCCATGACACACCTCAACATCACTTTGAAAGATCAAGTGTATCATCACTATATCTTCTTGTCTTTTGATGGAGGATTTATAAACTTGTCAAATTGGGTCGACAACATTCACAAGTCCAATGACCTTTCATACCATTTTAAAATAAAAATTGCCTTCACATTTTGAAGGACTATTTGGAGAACCCATAGTGTTCTTTCTTTTATAATTACCACAATGATGACTATTATAATTTCATCCCTTCACGCCTTATTCATATCATTAATTATTTGTCATCTTTCAGACTAATTATTCGCTGCTACCACATTCATATGATTGAATGGAGCAAGTCAACAGGCGGATTCCAAAGTTATCACATGTTGCTACCACATTCTTTTCAAGGAATGGAGCAAATTCAATATGATGAATTTCAAGACTTATCGTCAAAAATATATTATTTTGCCTCAGTCATCATTTTATCATCAATATGGTGCATTGAGACTCAAACTCAATGTCTTATCCATACAAGGCAAATTAGGCCATAATTCTATGGGACTTGAACCCAATACCTTATCATTATGGTGCATCAAAACTCAAATTGATGTCTTACCCTCTTGGTGCGATAGAACATGAATCTACCGTCTTACCCTCAAATATTTTTCATTATGTCATCCGGTCTTTAACCAGATGTCCTTTGCTTTTGGTGCGATGGGACTTGAATCCATCGTCTTACCCTTCAATCATTGTCATATAAGTCAATACCAATAGAACTCAACCATTAGCCTTTAAATGAAATCAAGAATTATAGAAGCAAATTTAGTCAAAATAAATTTGAGAGTTTTCTCACCTCTAGCAATTAAAAATGTTAATAAGTTCCTCATAATTAATACTAAGAAAATCAACATGAAAATTTTACTTCTTTATCCTTCAATTCTTTTCTGAAACCAAGAACTGTCAGTATAATCATAAACCAACGCAGAAAATTGTTAAAGTAAAACAAACCAATATGTTCTATGTTTTCATGTAATACATATATACTAAAATAAATTATTAGTATAAGAGGAACTTTTGAAAATATAAATGTGAAACAAGAAAAAAAAACATGTTCATGCTCACAAGTGTTTCAACTTGCGAAGTGCTACAACTTTTAGAGCATATTCGTGCTGATAACGTATTATAAAATCAAGTTCTGAGAATCTAATCATAAAGAAACGAAGACAAGAGAAGTAGATAGAAGAAGAGGAATTTTTCTCTTATTCAAGTATATGTAAGTCTCATCTGTATATCATACAATAGTGAATGAACAATCCTATTTATAGGTTGAGAAATCACTCCAAAAGTCACCATATTAAGTATCATAATAAATAGATACATTCTTATCTAAAATGGTTCATGAAACCTAGTGAATGTGGATAGTTATTCATGTACTAACTTTATGGACTATCCACTCATTTAATGGATTTATAACACATAAACCCTTTTAATATTTTTAATAGAATGAACGAGTGAAATAGAAAGAAAGAGTAATAATCTCATTACTATTAACTTTATAATTATTTAATTGTTATTATCAGTTATAAATTATTATTTTTATCATCGATCAATTCCCTACGAAAATAAAATTTCCACAGCTTCTCACCCATTATTGCCTAAGACTGAGAAAAAGGACCAACTTCATAGGGTATTACGTTTCTACAGTATTCTTAAGATTGTGACAAGAACAATTCTGTTCCAATAAATAATTCTAATTTTTTAATTTAATAAAGCTTAATGTAGATGAGATGACATTATTATTACTCCTGTTCTTAATTTTTTGGACTTTTTCCTTCATTTCTTAACTATAAAATACTAAACTCCTCTTATTCATCCATTAACACACCATTGAGAGGACAATGAAGAGTTTACACAAAAAATATTTTTATTGTTGTAATAGAAAATTAAAATATATAACAATTACAAAAAAAAAACCTATTGCAATCAATTAATAATAAATTATAAAACTAGGCATGAGAGGAGAGCCATATCTAAAGATCAATACGAAATTGAAGAATTATTGCGATAAAAATTTACCGCTTTACATAAATTAAAATCAAAATTATAATTTATTTGTATAAATGAATTCATTAGAATATATATATATATATATATATGTATTCGATCTCATTTCTTGAAGGAGTATTCAGAATTCAAGAGAAAAATGATCACGACGAAGTATAAGTTTTTTATTTTTGCTCTTTTGATTTATAAAAAACGAGGACTATGGGATATTAACATGATATAAAGAGTTATTTTTAAAAAAATACAAATCTATAATTATTATTTTTTAAAATAGAGAGTAAATTTGCTGTGTCAATCGAAGAAAAATAAGGAGGTAGATATGGCAAATTGCAAAATAATATAATAAAGATATATTGAGTTAAGTGGAAGAAAATAAAAAGAAAAAGGTAAGAGAAGAGAAATCTAAAAATTTAGTGAATAATAAACATAAAAAGGAAAGAAAATAATTATAGAATATAGTTATAAATCTATTGTGTTATGTGGATGATCCATTAGAGTTATTCAATAATTAATTGGATTCATGTATTAGTGTTTCCAATGTGATAAGATTCCAAGGTGATATGAACCTTGATGATAACTATGTATAATTCCAAGGTGACATTTGACTATGATATCTCAACACTATAATAGAGATATCATTCACCATTATATACACTTGAATAAGAAGAAAATTCCCCTTCTTCTATCTCCGTCTCTTGTCTTCTTCTCTTTATAATTATATTCTTATGAGCTTGATTCTATAACACGTTAGCACGAGTCTCTATCTAATTGAGAGTGAGTTCTTGTTTTTCTTTAGCTCATATTTTGGTTGATCTCGTTATGAAGATCAAAGTATTATATGCATAAAATCAGGTATGTATTTTCTAAAATATTTTATGATTTAGAATAAAATAGTATTCAGTCACTAACAATTATCAGGAACCGAAGACATATACTACTATTGGTTGAATATGACATGCTATACAAAACTTCTTAAAATGGAAGAAGGTATAAAATTTTAATAGCATGAGTTTGAATATTATTTTGATTGTTTTGAAAGATTCAAAGAATAAATCATGTTGTACTTCGATTTATTATACCGTTATTTAAGGGTAAGACGATGGATTCAAGTTTTATCGCATCAAAAGGGTAAGACATCAGGTTAAAGTCCGGATGCACCATAATGAAAAATATTTGAAGATAAGACGATAGATTCAAGTTCTATCGCACCAAAAGGGTAAGACATCAATTAGAGTTTTGATGCACCGTGATTGGGTTCAAGTCCCACAGAATTATGGCGTAACACGCCTTATATGGGTAAGACATTGAGTTTGAGCCAATTCACCATAGCGATAATAAAATGATGACTAAGAAAAATAATATATTTTTGATGAAATGTCTTGAAATTCATCATATTGAATTTGCTCCATTCCTTGAAAAGAATGTGGTAGCAACATGTGATAACTCTGAAATCTGCCGGTTGACTTGCTCCATTCAATCATATGAATGTGGTAGTAGTGAATGATTAGTCTGAAAGATGACAAATAATCAATGATACGAATAAGGCCGTGAAAGGACAAAATTATAATAGTCATCATTGTGGTAATGATAAAAGGAAGAACACTATAAGTTCTTCAAATAGTCCTTCAAAATGTGAAGGCAATTTTTATTATCAAAATGGTATGAAAGGTCATGAGACTTGTGAAAGTTGTCAACCCAATAATTTGACAAGTTTATAAATCCTCTATCATGATACAAGAAGATAAAGTGATGGTACACTTGATCTTTCAAAGTGATGTTGAGGTGTGTCATGGAAATATGATGAATTTTAAAGCCATGACAATGTGCTTATAATGCAAATTTATGAAGTACATATAAATAATTAGTCCATTCCTTGAAGAGAATGTGACTTGTGATGAGTATCGTGAATGCTCGACCATTCTATAAGAGAATGGGTCCAGATGTGATAAAATCATTATGGGTTGGATATATGCCACAACTCACCTCTATGGAAGGTTTGAGAAAAAATGATATATGTCACTTCTCATCTCTACGGGAGATTTGAGAGGAAATAAATTTTATTTGGCAGAAATGGCTAATTGTATTGTACGTTTTATACGTCACTATGGTATGTTTATTGTGAACTACCGAAAGGGCAAAAGAAAGAAATAGTTCTTGCCTATAAGGGTTGTGGTCATTATTGTGTGGCAATACAAATTTGTCATTGGTTGTGTACCTATGGTACAACAAAAGTAAAGCAAGAAAGACGTCTTGCTCGTAATGATTTTGACCATGACAATAATAATATAATTTCCTCCTTGAAGGAGATGCTCACCATAGGGATGGTGTCATGCAATATGTGATAGTACACAAAATTAATTGCAAGCTCTAACGAGTTGTGCTATTATCAGAGGAATAATATTGGGGTTGTAGTAAGTCTCAAAAGAAACTTTTTAAGTTTCGGATGAATTGAAAATAAATATTGAGACTATAAATCACTACAACCGAAGAGGGTTATAAATGTTTATGTAAAAGATTACCCCACTTTTCCTCTTGTTTGTTCCATACAAACATGTACATGCTGATGAAATCACATGTAAAAGTAAATTATAAGTGTACTAAAATAAAGATCAGTTGGCATGACTGGTTGACCATTCCGATTAAATGTGATGCAAACGTGATTGAGAATTCAGGTGATTTATATGATGAAGAAATAAAGATTCTTCAAGAATTCTCTTGTGTTGCTTGTTCTCTTGATAAAATGATCATTGTACCAGCTAAGGTTGGGATTGTAATCCCCTAAAATTTTTGGAACATATAAAAGGGTGAATATGGGCCCGTTCACCTGTCATGTGGATCATTTGCAACTATATGATTGATGCATCTATGCGATGGTCACATGTATTTTGTTGTCAACTTACAAATTGATTTTTGTAAGGTTGTTTGCTCGAATTGTTAAAATTAAGAGCACAGTTCCAAACTATGAAATTATATTGATAATGCTGGTTGATTTAGCAGAAATTGTATGCCTCCAATTATAGCTAAATCATGGTTATGAGAACAAAACTCCCAAATAAGATTTGGTATGAGGTAATTTTATTTAACATGTAGCAACACATGTATGCATCAGATCAACAAGGTTTCCCCATTTTTGGTTCAGGGTCAGGAACCATATAATTTTTTCTAAAATGTTGAATGTGCGATTATGATTTTAATTGCTCCACCACGCACAAAGATGAACTTCCAAATAAGGTTGGAATGAATGTTAGATTTTCTAACGTTAGGGGGAGAGATGATTGACAACTGAAAATTATGTGTGAGGTTAATTATGAATTATCTAGATCCTCGTTAAATAAATATGTGAACTTAAAGTTCAAGGGATAATTCAGTTGCATAATGTTGCAAATCAGTTGCCAGATGAATGCACTGACCCTATGATATAATTCAGCAGCAAATGCTCCAATGTGAAGTCCTTGAAGGACAGAGTCTATGATACGCCGGAAGCGTAATAGACCAATCGATTCCAAATATAAAATTCCTTGAAGAAGGAAAGAGCAAATGATCAATATGGTCATGATAATGAGGCAAGTGCTATGAAAGAGCACATTGACATAACACTTCATAAAATCTTGAAAAAGGTTCAGGTACCTGAAATAATGAAAAATGAAGAGATCTCGATAAGTTATGTCTTGTTGGAATCGATATCAAATAACCGTCGACGGTATCTTTGATATGAGGTAGCACTCAATGATATAAATTGTGACGAGGATCTTGAATTCAAATCTGTCATATAGTGTGGACAGATAAATGGTTGGCCAAGTAAAATGCACAATTCAAGTATATTTTGTTTCACTTAGAAAAGTGACATTTTGGACTGGTAGTCCATAAATCAAGGTATAATGTCAGTGGGGTACAAATAAATTATTATGCGATAGTATAACCGTAAGATATCAAATACGGTTTGTGCCTTGGGGCATAAAGGTTTATCACAAAAATCCTGACATTATTGGAAATGTTTTCTCCTTTGGTGGATGCCATGAGGTTTGTTTTGATCTGGCAACATATGAAAAACTTGAATGCATGTAATGAATAATTGTAATGTCTAGCTAGACAATGAAGGTTATATGAAAATCCTTGAAACAATCGAGGTGCCCGAAAGAAACTTTTTCAATAAAGCTTCAAGAATCCTTATATGGATTGAAATAGTCAAGGAAGAAAAAGGGTACAAAAGAATGACCCTAATTGTCCTTGTATTTTTATGAAAAGGTCTTGGTAAGACAAAATTTTGTCTTGACTTACAGATTGATAATTTGACAAATAAAATATTTGTCTAACAGTGCACATACACTGAAAAGTTTTGATGCAATTTTATATGGATAAATCGCATTCATTGAGTACCCCAATGATTATGAGATCACTTGACATAAATGATGATTCAGTTTGATCTCAAAAGAAGGATGAAGAGTTTCTTGGTGATGAAACTTACTAACAATATTTGACCAAATATTTGTTTTGCGGTAAATTTACTAGCAAGATTCAGTTTCTCCCCGATAAAATGACATTGAAATGGTGTTGAGCACATGATTGAATATCCTCGAAGGACCATAGTTATGGGTTTATTCTATTCCGAGGAATCCAAGACAAAATTGATTGGTTACGAGATGCAGAATATTTATCTGATTCGCATAAAGCTCTATCTCAAGCACGCTATGTGTTTGCATGTGGAGGCACAATAATATCCTGGTGATCAATGAAGCAAATGTTGCTATGCAGAAATAAAAGTCCTCCATGAAGCTAGTCGAAAGTGCGTCTGATTGAGATAAATGACACACCATATTCAAGAAATGTGTGGTTTTTCTTTTAAAAAGAATATACCAACCACAATGTACGAAGATTGGAGACATCATCACAAGAAATTAAGTGATGTTTTAATCAGGGGGAGTATAATACGTGTTGCATTCTTTTTCCCTTGACCAAGGTTTTCTCCCACTGGGTTTCCCTGGCAAGGTTTTTAATGAGGCAACAAATAGTGTGTATCAAAAATATGTGTACTCTTTTTCCTTCACTAGAATTTTTTCCCACAGGGTTTTTCCTAGTAAGGTTTTAACGAGGCACATTATCTATGGACATCCAAGGGGGAGTGTTATAAATCTATTGTGTTATGTGGATGATCCATTAGAGTTATCCAACAATTAATTGGATTCATTTATTAGTGTTTCCAATGTGATAAGATTCCAAGGTGATATGAACCTTGATGATAACTGTGTATAATTCCAAGGTGACCTTTGACTATGATATCTCAACACTATAAATAGAGATATCATTCACCATTGTATACACTTGAATAAGAAGAAAATTTCTCTTCTTCTATCTACTTCTCTTGTCTTCTTCTCTTTATGATTATATTCTTATGAGCTTGATTTTATAGCAAATATTAAGTTTTACCTTTTTTTTACCCTGTTTAATTATTTAAAGTAACTTAAATAAAGAACTTTAAAAGTTTATTTTGTTAAATACCTTATAAAACTGTACTTAGATGGTTAGATTTATTAGTATTCAAGTAAGGTAAGTATTGTATTTGTAATGTAATAAGCCATTACGTTACTAATTATTTAAGCACATAAAGATAGTAATTTTATGTTCAGTTTTATTAATTTATATTATTAAAAAACTAGTAAACTTAGCCTCACTACGCGTAATGTATAAAAGTTTTCATTTTTTTAAATTTTCAAATCCAAATAGATTAGCTAATAAATTTTATCATTTAGATTTGTAATTTCAACTCAATTCATGAATTGATTTTATCAAAAAATAAATAACTCAAATAGCAGTACGATCAAATATCTATACTTCTTTTTGGTTGAATAGTACGTATTCTTTATGTTAGTTATAATGTATAATTAAAAATTTATGACTTTATTATCCATTTGAATGAGTTCTCAAAATTAAATATGATCAACTTTGATATTTTGTTAAAAATTTAAAGTGAGATTTTTAGTCTTTAAATTTTTTTTAAAATATCAAAAGAATTAAAATAGTAACAAATTCAAAAACAGTCTCAGAAATATGAAAAATTATTTGTAATAGATAAGCTGCCTATAATTTGAAGACTTAAAAATGTACTTCAATATTTGTATATTAAATTTAAAGTTTTCTCTCTGTATGTTGATTCTTTGAAAGGAAATGGGTGATACATGATTTTAGTTCGGTAAAATGATTTTTAGTGATATAGAATTAACATAAAATAAATACATTGTTGTTAAAATACATAATAAAATAAGTAATAAATGCAAAATTATAAATGAATGATAAAAGGTTTTATGTTAAGATCAAAAAATCTTATAATATCTAATAAAAACTTATAATTAGACTCTTGAATTTTTTTTAAATAAGGTAAATATAAAAACATTGTTATAAATTCATTGAATAAGTAGATAGTCCATAAAGTTAGTACATGAACAACCATTCATATTCATTAGGTTTCATGAACCTTTTTGGATAAGAATGTATCTATTTATTATGATACTTAATATGGTGACTTTTGGAGTGATTTCTCACTCTATAAATAGGGTTGTTCATTCACTATTATATGATATACATATAGAACTTACATAGACTTGAATAAGAAAAGTACTCTCCTCTATCTTATATTTCTTATCTTCTTCTTCTTATATAATATTCTGAGCTTTCTTTATAACACGTTATCAACACGAGTATGCTCTAAAAGTTGTAGCACTTCGCAAGTTGAAACACTTTTGAGCAGGAACAGGTTTTATTTATTTTTTATTGTTACATATTTATATTTTCAAAAATTTCTCTTATACTAATAATTTATTTTTGTATATATGTGATATATATGAAAAGGTAGAACGTATTGATTTTTTTTTATTTTAACAATTTTATACATTGGTTTATGATTATACTAACAATTCTTCATTTCATAAAAGAATTGAAAAAAAAGAGAAGTAAATTTTCATGTTGATTTTCTAAGTGTTAATTATGAGGAACTTATTAATATTTATAATTGCTAAAGGTGAGAAAATTATCAATCTTATTTTGACTAAATTTGCTTTTATAATTCTTGATTTCATTTAAAGGCTCCGGAAAAGCTACTATATTTCTGCCTAAGGGGACAAAACTTGTCATAGAACATGCTTTGTTCTCTTCTAAATCCCCAAGAAACCTGTTAAGTTTTAAAGATATTCGCCGAAATGGATATCATGTTGAGACAATAAATGAAATGAATGTTGAATAACTTGTTAATACCAAGTTGTCTCAGACCAGAAATATGTGTTGGAGAAATTATCAATTTTATCTTCTGGCCTGTATTATGCAAAAATAAGTACGATTGAAGCACACTCTATCGTAAACCAGAAGTTTACTGACTTAAAGACTTTTGTGCTTTGGCATGATCGAATAGGTCATCCTAGATCAATAATGATGAGACGAATCATTGAAAATTCAAATGGACATCCATTAAAGAACCTGAAGATTCTTAGAAATGATGAGTTTTCGTGTGTTGCTTGTTGCCAAGGCAAATTGATTACTAGGTCATCACCAATGAAGGTTAACATTGAATCCCCTCAATTTTTAGAACGAATACATGGGGATATTTGTGAACCTATTCACCCATCTAGTGGGTCGTTAGTTATTTTATGGTCCTAATAAACGCATCTTTAAGATGGTCTCATGTGTGCCTCTTATCATATCGCAACCTGACATTTGCAAAATTATTGGCACAAATGATACGATTAAGAGCGCAATTTTCAGATAATCCCATTAAGACAATTCGCCTTGATAATGCTGGCGAATTCACATCACAAGTTTTTGATGCTTATTGCGTATCGGTAGGGATAAAAGTTGAACATCTTGTAGCTCATGTTCATACTCAAAATGGTCTTGCTTAGTCATTTATTAAGCGCTTACAATTGATAGCAAGACCTCTACTTATGAAAAATGAGTTGCCTACTACTGTTTGGGGTAATGCTATCTTACATGCAGCATCACTTGTTCGTCTCAGACCGACTCATTATAATAAATACTCCCCATTACAATTGGTATTTGGCCATGAATCAAACATTGCTCATCTTCGAATTTTTGGATGTGTTGTATATGTGCCTATAGAACCACCTCAGCGCACCAAGATGGGCCCTCAAAGAAGGTTAGGCATATATGTTGGGTTTGATTCACCCTCCATAATTCGCTACATTGAGCCATTGACGGGAGCTTTATTCACTGCAAGATTTGCAAATTGTCGATTTGATGAAATAATTTTTTCGCAATTAGGAGGAGAGAAAAAGAAACTTAAAAGTGAAATTGCATGAAAAGTTTCATCATTATCTCATTTTGATCCACGCTCCCCTATGTGTGAAAAAGAGGTCCAGAAGATCATCCATTTGTAAAACATAGCAAATCAAATGCCAGATGCATTTACTGATTCAAAAAGGATAATAAAGTCACATATTCCTGCAGTAAATGTGCCTATCCGAATCAACTTCCCAAAAGGACCATCTACAAGTGTCATAGCTTCTGAATTACAAATACGCCTGAAGCGTGGTAGACCATTGGGTTCAAAAGATAAAAATTCTAGAAAAAGAAGTACAAAAAATGACACTACAAAAGAATCTCACAAAGAAATTCAAGATCTGATTAATCCCGATATTCCTGAAGAGATCAGTGAACCAGAGACTCAAGTAAATGAAGAACTCTCAGGTGATGGGATAAGTTTAGATCGATCAAAAATCATAGTGGATAATGTTTTCGTATATGATGTTGCACTTAACATTATGCAAGGAAATGAGGATCTTGAACCTCTATCTGTCGAAGAATGTCGACAAAGATGTGATTGGCCAAAATGGCAAGAAGCAATTCAATCAGAATTAAATTCACTTGCTAAGCGTGAGATTTTTGGTCCAGTAGTCCAAACGCCTAGTGATGTTAAATCAATTGGCTATAAATGGGTTTTTGTACGAAAAAGAAATGAGAGAAATGAGATTGTAATATACAAGGCACGCCTTGTTGCACAAGGACTCTCTCAACGACCCGGTGTCGACTATGAAGAAACATATTCACCTGTTATGGATGCAATAACTTTTCGATATCTTATCGATTTAGCTGTACATGAAAATCTTGAAATTCATCTAATGGATGTGGTTACAGCTTTCCTTTACGGTTCACTTGATAATGAAACTTACATGAAAGTTCCGGAAGGACTTAAAATGTCTGAAGCATGTAGTTCAAAATCTCAGAAAATATATTCAATCAGATGACAGAAGTCATTATATGGTTTAAAACAATCAGGGCGCATGTGGTATAATCGCCTCAGTGAGTACTTAATAAAACAAGGTTATATAAACGATGTCATTTGTCCTTGTATATTTATTAAGAAAACAACATTGGGGTTTGTTATTCTTGTTGTTTATGTTGATGACATTAATCTCATTGGAACTCCAGAAGAGGTTCAAAAGGCAATTGAATATCTAAAGAAAGAATTTGAGATGAAAGACCTTGGAAAGACAAAAATTTGTCTTGGACTACAAATAGAATATTTAGTAGACGGGGTCTTCATCCATCAATCTGCCTATACTGAGAAAATCTTGAAACGATTTTACATGGACAAAGCACATCCATTAAGTACTCCAATGGTTGTCCGATCACTTGAAGTGAGTAAGGATCCATTCCGACCTCAAGAAGAGAATGAGGAACCTCTTGGTCCAGAAGTACCTTATCTTAGTGCAATTGGGGCACTTATGTATCTTGCTAATGCTACGAGACCTGACATAGCATTTTCTGTTAATTTGTTAGCAAGATATAGTTCTTCCCCTACACGAAGACATTGGAAAGGAGTTAAACATATATTGCGATATCTAAGGGGAACTAGTGATATGGGTCTGTTTTATACTAACAAAGATAGTGCAGATCTTGTTGGTCATGCAGATGCAGGTTATTTATCTGACCCACATAAAGCTCGATCACAAACAGGCTATCTGTTCACATATGGAGGTACTGCTATATCATGGCGATCTATGAAGCAGTCTATTGTCGCTACTTCTTCAAATCATGCTGAGATAATAGCCATTCATGAAGCAAGTAGAGAATGTGTATGGTTAAGATCAGTAATACATTCTATCAAAGAAAGATGTGGTTTGAAGTGTGACGTCAAGATACCCACAATACTCTTTGAAGACAATGCTGCATGCATAGCTCAATTAAAAGGAGGCTTTATAAAAGGAGATAGAACGAAACACATTTCACCAAAATTATTCTTCACACATGATCTCCAGAAGAATGGTGATATTGATGTGCGACAAATTCGTTCGAGTGATAATCCAGCAGATTTATTTACTAAATCTTTACCGGCCTCAACTCTTGAGAAGATGGTTCACAAAATTGGAATGCGGAAACTTAACCATCTGAATCGTGGTTTTTATCAGGGGGAGTAAAATACGCACTGTACTCTTTTTTCCTTAATCTAGGTTTTGTCCCATTGGGTTTTCCTAGAAAGGTTTTTAATGAGGCAGCAAATAATGCGTATCAAAAGATATGTGTACTCTTTTTCCTTCACTAGAATTTTTTCCCACAGGGTTTTTTTTTGTAAGGTTTTAACGAGGCACAATATCTATGGACATCCAAGGGGGAGTGTTATAAATCCATTGAATAAGTGGATAGTCCATAAAGTTAGTACATGAACAACCATTCATATTCACTAGGTTACATGAACCTTTTTGGATAAGTATGTATCTATTTATTATGATACTTAATATGGTGACCTTTGGAATGATTTCTCACTCTATAAATAGGGTTGTTCATTCACTATTGTAATATATACATATGAAACTTATATATACATGAATAAAAGAAAGTCTTCTCCTACATCTATTTCTCTTGTCTTCTTCTTATAATCTTGATTTTACAACACGTTATCAGCACGAGTCTCTACCAGTTCAAGTAAAGACTTTCAAAGCCTCGGAGGTAAGAATTTCCTTTATTTTTAAATAATGTCTAATCTTTCTAAACTTGAATTTCTTGCTCTAGACATATCGGGAAAAAGCTATCTATCATGGGCACTCGATGCAGAAATTCATCTTAATGCGATGGGTCTAGCAGACACCATCCAAGAAAATAATCAAGCATCGAATCAAAACCGTGCTAAGGCGATGATATTTCTCCGTCATCACCTTGATGAGGGTTTGAAAATGGAATATCTCACTGTTAAGGATCCTCTGGTGTTGTGGAACAATTTAAAAGATAGATATGACCACCTGAAGTTGGTTGTCCTTCCACAGGCACGTTATGATTGGATCCACTTGAGACTTCAAGATTTTAAATCTATCAGTGAGTATAACTCTTCTATGTTTAAAATTATCTCACAATTAAAATTATGTGGAGAAAATATCACTGACCATGATATGCTGGAAAAAACGTTTTCCACTTTCCCTGCCTCGAGTATGCTTCTGCAGCAGCAATACCGAGAAATGGGATTTAAAAAGTATTCCGAATTAATCTCACATCTCCTTGTTGCTGAACAACATAATGATTTACTGATGAAAAACCATGAAAGTCGACCTACTGGTTCTATGCCATTTCCTGAAGTAAATACGGCAAATTTTCACCAATCTAAGCGTGAAAAAGGTCGTGGCCCCAGTCGTGGCCGTGGTCGTGGTCGAGGAAGAAATCTCAATCATGGTGATCGTCTTGCACTAAATAATAACATTCAACACCAGCAGTGTAAAAAGAAGAATGAAAAACATGACGTAGTGCAGAAGAAAAATTCAGACAACAAATGTTATCGATGTGGAGGAAAAGGACATTGGTCACGTACCTGTCGTACGCCAAGGCACCTGGTTGAGTTATATCAAGCTTCCCTGAAGGAGGTGAAAAATAACGCAGAAGCCAACTTTATCACGGAAGATACTGTTGAACCCATGCATCTAGATGTAGCGGATTTCTTTGAGAACCCCGAAGGAAAGATAGATCACCTGATAGGTGATGGGTCTGTGATAATATAAATATATTTCATTTTCGTCGTTTATATGAACTAGTATGAATATGTTTTCCTAGATTTGTAAATAACTAAAAGGTTGTGTATTGTTTTTGTTTAGTAATAATATTATAATGTTTATTTCTTTTATATCTTTTATCTTGAAGAATATATGGATACCTCAATGATCAATCATGAAGATATTTGTATAATTGATAGTGGAACAACGCACGCCATATTCAAAGATGAGAAATACTTCTCCTACTTGCTTAGAAGAAAAGCAAATGTTACTACAATTTCTGGTAATTCAAACTTAATAGAAGGCTCCGGAAGAGCTACTATATTTCTGCCTAAGGGGACAAAACTTGTCATAGAAGATGCTTTGTTCTCTTCTAAATCCCCAAGAAACCTGTTAAGTTTTAAAGATATTCGCCGAAATGGATATCATGTTGAGACAATAAATGAAATGAATGTTGAATACCTTGGTATTACCAAGATTGTCTCAAACCAGAAATATGTATTGGAGAAATTATCAACTTTATCTTCTGGCCTGTATTATGCAAAAATAAGTACGATTGAAGCACACTCTATCGTAAACCAGAAGTTTACTGACTTAAAGACTTTTGTGCTTTGGCATGACCGAATAGGTCATCCTGGATCAATAATGATGAGACGAATCATTGAAAACTCAAATGGTCATCCATTAAAGAACCTGAAGATTCTTACAAATGATGAGTTTTCATGTGCTGCTTGCTGCCAAGGCAAATTGATTACTAGGCCATCACCAATGAAGGTTAACATTGAATCCCCTCAATTTTTGGAACGAATACATGGGGATATTTGTGGACCTATTCACCCATCTAGTGGGTCGTTTAGATATTTTATGGTCCTAATAGACGCATCTTCAAGATGGTCTCATGTGTGCCTCTTATCATCTCGCAACCTGGCGTTTGCAAAATTATTGGCACAAATGATACGATTAAGAGCGCAATTTCCAGATTATCCCATTAAGACAATTCGTCTTGATAATGCTGGCGAATTCACATCCCAAGCTTTTGATGCTTATTGCGTATCGGTAGGGATAAAAGTTGAACATCCTGTAGCTCATGTTCATACTCAAAATGGCCTTGCTGAGTCATTTATTAAGCGCTTACAATTGATAGCAAGACCTCTACTTATGAAAAGTGAGTTGCCTACTACTGTTTGGGGTCATGCTATCTTACATGCAGCATCACTTGTTCGTCTCAGACCGACTCATTATAATAAATACTCCCCATTACAATTGGTATTTGGTCATGAACCAAATATTGCTCATCTTCGAATTTTTGGATGTGCTGTATATGTGCCTGTAGCACCACCTCAGCGCACCAAGATGGGCCCTCAAAGAAGGTTAGGCATATATGTTGGGTTTGATTCACCCTCAATAATTCGCTACCTTGAGCCATTGACGGGAGATTTATTCACTGCAAGATTTGCAGATTGTCGATTTGATGAAACAAATTTTCCGCAATTAGGGGGAGAGAAAAATAAACTTAAAAGTGAAATTGCATGGAAAGTTTCGTCATTATCTCATTTTGATCCACGCTCCCCTGTGTGTGAACAAGAGGTCCAGAAGATCATCCATTTGCAAAACATAGCAAATCAAATGCCAGACGCATTTACTGATTCAAAAAGGATAACAAAGTCACATATTCCTGCAGTAAATGTGCCTATCCGAATCGACGTCCCAAAAGGACCATCTACAAGTGTCATAGCTTCTGAATCACAAATACGCCTGAAGCGTGGTAGACCATTGGGTTCAAAAGATAAGAATCCTAGAAAAAGAAGTACAAAAAATGACACTACAAAAGAATTTCACGAAGAAATTCAAGATCTGATTAATCCTGATATTCCTGAAGAGATCAGTGAACCCGAGACTCAAGTAAATGAAGAACTCTCAATAAGTTCTTCTACAGGTGATGGGATAAGTTTAGATCGATCAAAAATCATAGTGGATAATGTTTTCGCATATGATGTTGCACTTAACATTATGCAAGGAAATGAGGATCTTGAACCTCTATCCGTCGAAGAATGTCGACAAAGACATGATTGGCCAAAATGGAAAGAAGCAATTGAATCAGAATTGAATTCACTTGCTAAGCGTGAGGTTTTTGGACCAGTAGTCCAAACGCCTAGTGATGTTAAACCAATTGGCTATAAATGGGTCTTTGTACGAAAAAGAAATGAGAGAAATGAGATTGTAAGATACAAGGCACGCCTTGTTGCACAAGGATTCTCTCAACGACCTGGTGTCGACTATGAAGAAACATATTCACCTGTTATGGATGCAATAACTTTTCGATATCTCATCGGTTTAGCTGTACATGAAAATCTTGAAATTCGTCTAATGGATGTGGTTACAGCTTACCTTTACGGTTCACTTGATAATGAAATTTATATGAAAGTTCCAGAAGGACTTAAAATGCCTGAAGCATGTAGTTCAAAATCTCGGGAAATATATTCAATCAGATTACAAAAGTCATTATATGGCTTAAAACAATCAGGGCGCATGTGGTATAATCGCCTCAGTGAGTACTTGATAAAACAAGGTTATATAAACGATGTCATTTGTCCTTGTATATTTATTAAGAAAACAACATTGGGGTTTGTTATTCTTGCTGTTTATGTTGATGACATTAATCTCATTGGAACTCCAGAAGAGGTTCAAAAGGCAATTGAATATCTAAAGAAAGAATTTGAGATGAAAGACCTTGGAAAGACAAAAATTTGTCTTGGACTACAAATAGAATATTTAGTAGACGGGGTCTTCATCCATCAATCTGCCTATACTGAGAAAATCTTGAAACGATTTTATATGGACAAAGTAAATCCATTAAGTACTCCAATGGTTGTCCGATCACTTGAAGTGAGTAAGAATCCATTCCGACCTCAAGAAGAGAATGAGGAACCTCTTGGTCCAGAAGTACCTTATCTTAGTGCAATGGGGAACTTATGTATCTTGCTAATGCTACGACCTGACATATCATTTTCTATTAATTTGTTAGCAAGATATAGTTCTTCCCCTACACGAATACATTGGAATGGAGTTAAACATATTTTGCGATATCTAAGTAGTGATATGAGTCTGTTTTATACTAACAAAGATAGTGCAGATCTTGTTGGTCATGCAGATGCAGGTTATTTATCTGACCCACATAAAGCTCGATCACAAACAGGCTATCTGTTCACATACGGAGGTACTGCTATATCATGGCGATCTACGAAGCAGTCTATTGTCGCTACTTCTTCAAATCATGCTGAGATAATAGTCATTCATGAAGCAAGTAGAGAATGTGTATGGTTAAGATCAGTAATACATTTTATCAAAGAAAGATGTGGTTTGAAGTGTGACGTCAAGATACCCACAATGCTCTTTGAAGACAACGCTGCATGCATAGCTCAATTAAAAGGAGGCTTTATAAAAAGAGATAAAACGAAACACATTTCACCAAAATTATTCTTCACACATGATCTCTAGAAAAATGGTGATATTGATGTGCGACAAATTCGTTCGAGTGATAATCCAGCAGATTTATTTACCAAATCTTTACCGGCCTCAACTCTTGAGAAGATGGTTCACAAAATTGGAATGCGGAAACTTAACCATCTGAATCATGGTTTTTATTAGGGGGAGTAAAATACGCATTGTAATTTTTTTTCCCTAGCCTAAGTTTTGTCCCACTGGATTTTCCTAGAAAGGTTTTTAATGAGGTAGCAAATAATATGTATCAAAAGATATGTGTACTCTTTTTCCTTCACTAGAATTTTTTTCCACAGGGTTTTTTTCTAGTAAGGTTTTAACGAGGCACAATATATATGGACATCTAATGGGGAGTGTTATAAATCCATTGAATAAGTGGATAGTCCATAAAGTTAGTACATGAACAACCATTCATATTCACTAGGTTTCATGACCTTTTGGATAAGAATGTATCTATTTATTATGATACTTAATATGGTGACTTTTGGAGTGATTTCCCACTCTATAAATAGGGTTGTTCATTCACTATTGTATGATATACATATAAAACTTACATAGACTTGAATAAGAAAAGTACTCTCCTCTATCTTATATTTTTTATCTTCTTCTTATATAATATTATGAGCTTCCTTTATAACATTTCACAATTAATATGAATATTAATAATTATTAACGATAAATAATATTTTTATATAATTAAAGTGTAAGAGAAAAAGTTAAGTAAATTTTTAGAATCGAGGATGAATGGTTAAGTAATAAGTATATTTGAAATAATTATCTGTATTAATTTTTTCCTTGATAAATTCTCTTCTATAATTCTACGTTTTTTTAAAATTATTTCAACGCTATTTTTTAGTCTCCCTTTTTATTTTCATTTTTTTAGTTTTTGCTTATTTAATTTCATTAAAAAAACACTAACAATTAGCATCATAATTAACAAATCAAATTTGCTCGTCTTTAGTATTTTTACTAATTTATATTTTTTGTAAAACAGTAACAATTATCATCGTATCTTAACATAATCAAGTTAGCTTGTCTTTAGTTTTTTATTAATTAATGCAAAATGTTTAAAATGAATTCTCTTAATTAATTTTTATTATATTTTTCATAATTCATATTTTATTAAAAATTTAAAAATAACTTTATAATAATTTTGATTATCTCCAGCCACTAAGCGTATCTACAAGTACATTTTAATGTTTTCAAGAATTGTTTTTAGTCTGACTTTTATTACTGATCTTGCTCTTATAATTTCATGCAAAAAAATAAATCAATTTAGAAGTAAAAATAATTACACAAAGTAGTCTTTGTCAATATATTTTGCATGACAATATTAAAGTAGAGGACAGTTAAGCTAAACATAAATATATTTGATTAGAAATATTCTTTTGATGTGCTTTTAAGATGTTACAAATTTAAACATTAAGTAATTGGGGGTTATCAAAATATAAAGTTGGAAGTTATAGGTATTACTCATAAGTATTAATTAAGTATAAAGGTTATGGAAGATGAAGAATGTGAGTTTATGACAAAAATTAAAATAAAATAAATATATAAAAATAAGAGAAAAAGTAAAAGAAAAAAGTTACATACTTTTTTAATAGGCAAAAGTATATTTAAGTAAAATCCTCCATCATTTTTATGGTTTAATTTTATTATATGACATATTTTCTTTTTATCTAATTTTTGAAATTTCAAATTAATTAAAAGTCTCTAAATATACTTCTACTAATAAACATTATTTTTAGTAATTACTTTTATTTTGAACAAGATATACTTTTTCTCTTAGTTATATTATAGGAGAGAAATCTATTAACAAAAAAATTAATTAAAACAAATTTAAAAAGGGACATGGAATTAAAAAGTTAATCAAAAGGATAGAAAAAATATAAAATTGTCAAAAAAAAGTAATCCCACGGATGTTTTAAAATAAAATTAGAAAATAGTTAATTTTTTGTTGATTAAATTCTGAAAATTGTGAAACAACTTTTTGGCCTATAAATAATTTCTATATATAAATAATATAATAAATAATGCAACGCGAAAATTATTTAGTTTTTACCATATCATTATGATGTGATTGTGAGATACGAAATTATAAGAGGAATCGATTTATTGATTCTTCGCTATATAACATGTTTCTATTTAATATTTCGTATTTTATTTACTTTATATTGAGATGTGATATAATACTTTTTTTATTACTAATATTTATTATATATTTGTATAACATTTTTATAGCTAGTGAGGAGGAAGATATTGTTAGAAGAAATTAAAAATAAGATATATTGGCATTTCTTCAATGAACTAATTAAGTTGATAAGGAACCAATCACCTCTTATTGCATTGGAGGTTTAACCGGAGAATTATAAACAATCCTTACAATAATAACAACAAGAAGACATAAAATTATAGTTAACTAATCAAGCAAAAAATATTTAAAAATATTTAGTTATATATGATTTGAAGAGGAAAGTACAGAGAGAAGCAAAAGAGAAAATGAACAAATTATTTTTTCTATAAAAAATCATGATTTGTATCATCAACAATCCAAACTAATAATATCAAATGTATAATTAAAATAGAACAAAAGTGATAATGATAATTAGACATGTCAAATTATTTTACCTCACAAAATCAAACTATGCAAAATATCTAACATTTTTCATTATACATCCCTCTCGTGCAAAAATCAGATCAAAGAAAACAAAAAGTAATAAATCAAAGAAACAAAAAATGAAGAATCTATATATATATATAAATGTGAATCCAAAACCGCTGATGTGGCAGCCCCCAATGGCCACCATTTGAAAATCTTTTTTTTTCCTTTTTAATTAAATAAATAGAAATCTGTGTTTTTATTATTTTATCTTTTTCGTTAATAAAAATCTGTGTTGTTATCCAAAATAAAAGTAACCCCTCATTTAAAACATCACACTAAATAGCCATAATTAATTGATCAGCCCACAACCACTCAAATTCAGCCCATTTGAAACGGTTCAAATCCAGCCCACTAACATATTCTTAATTATCCAATTTAATACTACCAGAAGGCAAACGGCCACAAGCATTCCGACACAAAGGTAATAACATTTGCCTCTTATACGAGCTCCAAGCAGCTTCTCTTGAGGCTTTGGTGCTACAATTTTATTGTATGAAGAGTGTCAAAAATATTCAGAAGATTACGAAGGCTATGAAGATGGTTGCTGCTTCAAAGCTCAGAGTTATTCAAACTAGAGCTGAAAATTCACGCGGCCTATGGCAGCCATTTACTGCCCTTCTTGGTGACACTCCTAGTAAGTTCATGATTAGATTGTTTGGATCTAACCAAATTCTTGAATCAGTGAATGAGAGAAAATGGTTGAAGGATAGGGATGGATCATATTATGAGAATGCTATTCCCAGAATATTTTGAGTTGACATACTTGATAAATGTGGGAAAATGATTAAATGAAATTGTTTGCCTCTCTCTGCCTCTTGATTTTCAATCCATTGTCAATGTTCTATGTATTTGATGCAACAACTGAATAATTATCTTGTGGAAATGTGTGTCGTTGATGAGACTTTGTGAGATACCTTTAGTTGCACCGGAGTTTGTAATTTGATGCAGTCAACTTTAAGCAGTCAATTAGATTTCAATAAATGGCTGGTAACATCTGTAAAGTTTGCTTCAGGTATTGATGTCAAGAAGAATGTTATTGTTACCATTTCCGCAGACAAAGGTCTTTGTGGTGGAATCAATTCTACATCTGTCAAGATAAGCAGGGATATGCATAAGTTGAATTCTGGTATAATGCTAGATTGTTTAATATTAAGTATATCTATTCTTGAGGAATTAGTTCATTATTGCTTTATTTGTAATTGCTAGGTTCTGATAAGGAAAATAAGTATGTTGTCTTGGGGGAAAAGGCAAAGGCTCAGCTGGTGTGAGATTCGAAAAAGGACATTGAGCTGGTCATGACTGAGTTGCAGAAAAATCCTCTTAACTACACACAGGTTATGATGCCTTAAATCTTCTTTGTTACTACTTTGTTTGAAGCACACCCACTATTTTTTTTTTTATTGTTGCCAGCTATTTGCTGAAGTTGATGCTGTTGTAGGCTCACTTTCTGGTACATGGATTTTTTTGTTGCCTTAGCGTAGCCTTGTCGCTGGTGTGACATGGGTGATGGTACTTTGTGCATGATATTGAAAATACAGGCAAATTAGCAAGAGACTGGATGTACATTTATCGGAGCTTACACACAAATATTGCATGTACCTGTATCGGATACTTGCACACCGCCTTTTTTTAGGATACTTGCACACACTTTAACTTAACCAGATCATTAGCTGAGTCCATGTAGTATAGGCTCACATTTTATTTTTTTTTAGATGTGTTCATGAATCTGTGATATAACTTTGGTGCTACAATTTTATTGTTTCCATTTTATTATTACANATTTGCGGATTTCTCTATCTAGGATGGCAACAGGCTCCTCCTCATAAGTTAAATTCTCATCAAGCAGAACTGAATCCCAACGAATGATGTAGTTTCCATCCCCATGGTATCTTTTCAACATAGACACATGAAATACCGGATGCACTCCTGACAGCCCTGGAGGCAAGGCTAATTCATAAGCCACCTCCCCTACTCGCTTAAGTACCTCAAATGGTCCAATATACCTTGGGCTTAGCTTACCTCTTTTACCAAACCGCATCTCAAATTCAGCCCATTTGAAACGGTTCAAATCCAGCCCACTAACATATTCTTAATTATCCAATTTAATACTACCAGAAGGCAAACGGCCACAAGCATTCCGACACAAAGGTAATAACATTTGCCTCTTATACGAGCTCCAAGCAGCTTCTCTTGAGGCTTTGGTGCTACAATTTTATTGTATGAAGAGTGTCAAAAATATTCAGAAGATTACGCAGGCTATGAAGATGGTTGCTGCTTCAAAGCTCAGAGCTATTCAAACTAGAGCTGAAAATTCACGCGGCCTATGGCAGCCATTTACTGCCCTTCTTGGTGACACTCCTAGTAAGTTCATGATTAGATTGTTTGGATCTAACCAAATTCTTGAATCAGTGAATGAGAGAAAATGGTTGAAGGATAGGGATGGATCATATTATGAGAATGCTATTCCCAGAATATTTTGAGTTGACATACTTGATAAATGTGGGAAAATGATTAAATGAAATTGTTTGCCTCTCTCTGCCTCTTGATTTTCAGTCCATTGTCAATGTTCTATGTATTTGATGCAACAACTGAATAATTATCTTGTGGAAATGTGTGTCGTTGATGAGACTTTGTGAGATACCTTTAGTTGCACCGGAGTTTGTAATTTGATGCAGTCAACTTTAAGTAGTCAATTAGATTTCAATAAATGGCTGGTAACATCTGTAAAGTTTGCTTCAGGTATTGATGTCAAGAAGAATGTTATTGTTACCATTTCCGCAGACAAAGGTCTTTGTGGTGGAATCAATTCTACATCTGTCAAGATAAGCAGGGCTATGCATAAGTTGAATTCTGGTATAATGCTAGATTGTTTAATATTAAGTATATCTATTCCTGAGGAATTAGTTCATTATTGCTTTATTTGTAATTGCTAGGTCCTGATAAGGAAAATAAGTATGTTGTCTTGGGGGAAAAGGCAAAGGCTCAGCTGGTGTGAGATTCGAAAAAGGACATTGAGCTGGTCATGACTGAGTTGCAGAAAAATCCTCTTAACTACACACAGGTTATGATGCCTTAAATCTTCTTTGTTACTACTTTGTTTGAAGCACACCCACTATTTTTTTTTTTATTGTTGCCAGCTATTTGCTGAAGTTGATGCTGTTGTAGGCTCACTTTCTGGTACATGGATTTTTTTGTTGCCTTAGCGTAGCCTTGTCGCTGGTGTGACATGGGTGATGGTACTTTGTGCATGATATTGAAAATACAGGCAAATTAGCAAGAGACTGGATGTACATTTATCGGAGCTTACACACAAATATTGCATGTACCTGTATCGGATACTTGCACACCGCCTTTTTTTAGGATACTTGCACCCACTTTAACTTAACCAGATCATTAGCTGAGTCCATGTAGAATAGGCTCACATTTTATTTTTTTTAGATATGTTCATGAATCTGTGATATAACTTTGGTGCTACAATTTTATTGTTTCCATTTTATTATTACATTCAGATATTGAGGGTCAACTTTAGTTATATAGAGATAAGATTGTACCAAGTCTCTTGGAAATTTATACCTCCTTTCAAGACTTACGCTATTTGCACAAATATTGCAGATTTGGGTTCCATCAAACCCTCGAGGCAGATTGATTGATTGAGAAAAGTCTCTTTTTGTTGTTAATTTTGTTTTGGAAGGACAGAACAAAGGGTTTGTTTGAACATTGAAGCTAATTCCCAGAATTTGTTTCTCTGTTGGGTGAATAAACAAGGTAATGCCCAGGCAGAATTGATTCAATATAATTCATTGTGTTTCTATCGAATCTTCATGAATTCAAATAAACACAAATGATCACATTATCGGTTTTGTTGATTAGGAGATATAATATTGCGTTGAAATTGATACAACCTAAAATGTATAAAAGCTTGAATTTCCAATTTGACACGTTATTGATAGTGATTTACCTTTTTAAAATTCTGTAGAGGATCGTTAAGCGAATGAGCAAGAAAAATGAGGAATCTCCGCGGGTGAGCGCCTCACCAAACCCGCCTCCATTGCCAGTGGCTTTCATAAGTAGCCGGCAAGAGAGAACATTTGCAGCGAGGAAATCAGCACTGAGAAAATACTGCTGCACGCCAACTGCTACAAAGAATACTTGGGATTGCCTCTTTGATGAAGGTTACAGAGCTGACGTTTCCATTAACACAGATAACGGTGGCGTCCTCTACGCACATGCTAGTATTTTGGTACGTTCTTTACACAATCTATTCCATAAAAATTTTGTATGATAATTATTTTATCTTGGCGTGTGATAATTGTTTAAGGTGTAAGATAGGGTATAACAATAGAAAATGTTTTTCATGAATAATATTTCATCCTGAAATATGGTTGTTTAAGGAAGAAGATTATGGTTATTATAGACAACAAATGTGTAATTGTTCGTGATATTCAGCAAAGAGTTAGATTTATAGAACATTAATTCATTTTCCTTGGTTGAAATTCAAGGTAATCAAACACTGTAAAATCATGAAAGAAAAGATTTTTCGCCATACAAAACAGACACTAAGATTTGATCCCATTTATGTGAACAGGGTGTGAATTCTGCAGTATTTAAAAGCATGTTGAGTTTAAAAAAATCTAGACCACATGGTCGATGTGGTCATCAACGATCCATCACCATAAATGGGGTTCCACCTGAGGCTGTTCAAGTTTTCATCAAACCCTCGAGGTGCTGAGAGGCTACCAGCGGATATCGTTGCATCTGAGTCTGATCTTTATGCTCAAAGATTGTGGGGCCTACCCCATGAGGTCTGTGTTTTTCAGCCTTGATGCCTATTTAAAGTAGTCAATAGTGTGAGGTTTAGAAAGGAAACATCCATGTTTTAACACATTGCTAGAAAGGCCTTTTCTATAAATGATATGCTCAGTTCACGGTACTAACATGAACAAAAATAATAACCAACCATTACAGTGTTTACATGCACTAAAACTTCTGCTAACAGTTCAATACTAATTTAGCTTGCAGTGGACTATGAATCCGACAAATTTGATCTCACTTCTGTTTTTTCCAAACATTAGCTGATACAGAATCTAGACACTTTAAATTAATAGAAGCTAAAAATTTTGCGTCAAATCCTATACTGGTCTGCACACTCATTTAACCCTTCTCTATGTAAGCATTTTAGCACCCCTGCACGAGTGTTGTGAAAGGCGAGGTGACCCTTCATCGCCTATTAGCTTTGAGGCAAGACGATTTTCAAAAGACGACGCCATGGCAACAATGGCGAGAAAGGTGTTGCTTTCATATAATCTTTAAAAGAAGGCAACTAATTTAGGATTTTAAAAGTTAAAGGTATTTTAGGTTGTTTTGTTCAAATTTGTATAGTTGCACTCTTAGACTGCAACTGCGATTCCAGCCTCCAGTGGGAGTTTGATGTCTCTTTCTTTGTTGGACTGAATTTATGAATTTCCAGCCTAATATAATTGGTGATTCTGTCTCTTCTCTATTTTTTCAGGTACCACTTGTGCAACAGTCCTCACCCGAGCAATATTTGCTGAAGGATGCAAGTCAGTGGCAGCTGGTATGAATGCAATGGACCTTAGACGGGGTATTACCATGGCTGTAGATTCTGTTGTGACAAACCTGAAAAGCAGAGCACGGATGATCAGTACATGATAAGTTGTAATACAACATGCATGTTTGTTCTCAAAATGTTCGTATTTTTGTTAGCCTGCAGAGAAATATCCATACTTGTTCTCAAAGGGTTCATTATTTGGGAGGTACTTTGCTCTCTTGCTTTTCAGGATTATAACATCTTCTTCGGTTTGTTGAAGACTGAAGTGTTTGTTGGCTCCAACTTTTGATGTTTTTTGCAGATTTCGCTATTTCTTGCCTTGCCTTTGCATATCAGTGTTCGCCTTGGTTGTGGCTGTTGGTTCATTTTGGATTCTGGTAAATCTAGCTATATGATTATGTTAATTCCTTACGCGTCTTGTCAAGATACATACGGTTTCTGTGAGTGTTATTTATTAAATGATGAATCAAAAACAAAACAGATGGCACTCAACTTTCTACATATTGCACAAGCTATGTACCTTTTTATTTCCATCAGACGCTGTCAGAATATCTTTTATCAATGCATTTCTATAATAGATAAGTTACATGACCGCCAGGGCTTCCGCTCATGTGATGTTACAATATGTAGCTTCTTCTTATGAAACGTGGAGGACAAGTGATATATGGGGGGAAGCTTGGGGAGAAGTCACAAACTATGGTTGACTACTTTCAGGTACGGGCTTGTGCCTCCACCATTCACTTAGTATAATTCAACTGTGCTCGATTTTCAAGAGATACAAAGTGTGTGTTACAACTTTAAAATTAAGAGGGAGATTCTTCTAGCTCTTTTCTTGGTGCAGAGGTGTTGGGATGCCTCACTAATGTTTCTCCACATTCCACTGCTTCACCGTCGATTTTAATCTTGAAGTAGTTATTACTAATTTAATTACACAAGATATTTCCATTGTGGTCTCTGTATATAGATTGTTCATCTGTTGATGCAGTTGTAATCTGATTGTACTTATAAGGAAACAGATAGCATTTTCCTTATTGAAGAGTTCAATTATATGGGGAATAGTTCCTATATTTTGGTTACTCACTTTTCAAAAGCTATTGTTCATGCTGCACGTGTTTGTGAATACATTTTGTAGAGTATTCCTGGGATACCCCCAATTCCTAGTGGTTACAATCCAGCAACCTGGATGCTTGAGATAAGTACGCCTGCTGCTGAAGAAAGGATGGGAGAAGATTTTGCAGTAATATACAGAAACTCGGAGCAGTTCAGGTGATCTTAATAAATGTCTTCATCACCTGAAGTATACTATTAATTGCTCTCTTCGTTTTTCCTTTATTAACAATTTGTAGAACTTGTATCTCTTTTTAAAATTAGGGGAGTGGAGGCCTTAATTAAGCAACTGAGCGTCCCGCCTGAGAACTCAGAACCTCTAAAGTTCACCAGCATATACAGTCAAGGTGCATTTTCTCAGTTTAGGATCTGTCTCTGGAAGCAAAATCTTGTGTATTGGAGAAGTCCGACTTATAATGCTGTTAGGTTGTTCTTTACAACGTTGAGTGCTCTGATTCTCGGTTCTATATTTTGGGATGTCGGTTCAAAAAGGTAACTTTTCTCTTATGAAATATCTAGAGCAAACTATTGGATAATTCTTTCATTCCTTATAAAGCAGACACAGTTGGTTGCTTGTTATTTCCAATGTAAATATACAACAACTTCCCCTACATACTCTTTGCTGGGGATTCTTCAAGAAGGATAAATGAGAACAGTACAAGATTGCTGCTCTTTTTTCTTTATTATTTAATGATATAGAAGTAACTTCTATGGACAAAATGGCTGGATTGCCAGATTGAAAGAGCAGAACTATGCAAAATAATATAGTGGGAGAAAACCAGCAAGTAAACTAGCAATTATAACCATTCTAAGGTTTCAGTTTCCAAACTTGGATTAAATATTAGAGCCTTGATTGTATCAATTTTATGATCAATTCTCCAATTATTAATTGGGGCAGTACACTTGAAATGATTCCACAGGGACTCCACTCAAAATTTGTTCGTTGTTATGGGTGCACTTTATTCTTCATGCTTGTTCCTGGGGGTCAATAATGCTTCTTCCGTACAGCCAATAGTTGCCATTGAGAGAACAGTTTTCTACAGGGAGAAGGCTGCTGGAATGTACTCTCCTCTACCATATGCAGCAGCTCAGGTTAGCGCATTCACATCAAGTACATCTTAATTGCTTCGAGTTGCAACAGATATAATAACCATATGTTGGTATTTCTTGGACTACTCAATTAGATGGTATATGAACTTCTTTTAGAAGAGATGATGAGATTGTTTACTAATACCAACTTCTTTTTCTTTTTTGGCAAATAGGGGTTAGTCGAAGTTCCGTACATCTTCATGCAGACATTACTATTTGGAATCATTTCATATTTGATGATCAACTTTGAACGGACAGCTGGTATGAACCTAAGGAATTAATTTTCATGATCAAATCCATATTTTCTTTGCTTTTGCCTATCCTTAGTTCTTCAAGTAATGGGTTCATCTGCCATTATGGTTGTTTTTTCTAGAACCCGTTCTGCTGAATGTTACCCTGAAGGATTACATTTGCTTTACTATGGAAGTGTATTTGTGTTACATGTCAAAGACCAATGTCGCTTATATCGTTTTCTAATGTTTTGCAGGAACTTACTATACATTCATATTCTCTTTTTATGTAAAGCAGTAGTTGATTCACATGCCTAAATATTTAGAGTTCCAAAAGCAGTGGGCAAAATGTCATCTCCCCTTTCGTTTTGCAGTTTGCAGCTTTTCTCTGTTTATAGCAGGCCTATAACCATATGAGCGACTTTTAATAACTATGGTAGGCCATTGAACATTAAAATCAAACACAAATATCAAAACTGATCTCAAATTCCAATACAAGATTATAGTTTAAGCCAAGAACAAGATAAACCATTCTCAATCTTGGAACTTTCCTTAAAAGTCTACAAGGTTAACTTAAAGTACAGGGAAGGAACAATCTAAGTATGAATACCATGGAACAAAGCTTAATCTCATGAATCCGAAACAACTTTGAACCTTTATACAATAAAAACAAACACGGACTAAATCCTATCAAGATTGCAGCTTTCCTCAAATTTCAACAAAGTTAATAATATCAATCTGTTTAATCCAGCACATGACATTTCATATCAAATTCGTAGGTGTGCATTAACTGCAACATTATAGCTAATATCAGTTACCATCCAAATGATTTAGTAGATCTATGCTATTAAATGACCAGCCAAGTCCCAAATCATCCTCCCAATCTTATCCAGTTACATTTTCTCCACAAAATCAATACAAATCTTTCCTATTAAATGCGTAGGCAATTCTCATATCTTCCCTCTATTCATATTCAAATTCATCACACTCAAAATTTGCAGCCATTCAAACATTCATTCATCAAATTAAAATTCTACAACCATTCGATCATCCATTTATTTTTATCTTCAAATTAAACAGGGTGCACATTCAAGGAAGGGGCGATATTTATTTAATTTTTTAATATTTGAGAAAACTTTACGCTGCAGCATAGTCACACATTGCAATCCCATTCAATTTCTTAAAGATCATCTCGGTGAGTGTTTTGATTTACAGTGGTTTGTATACTCATTCCTACTCTACTTGAATAACATTATTTAGAACACATTAGATTTTCTACAGAATATTTTAAAGATTAAAATGTAATAAGTACTTAAACAGCCTTCTTTTCACAAATAATAATTTTTCAGGTTACTTTTGAAGAACTAAAAGTTTATTTTTCCCTCACCATGAAAAGTTAAAGGATATCGTTCATTTAGATAGACTGTTCCTATCATTTATAGAGAAGCTCCAAACACAAAAAGGCAGCACAAGATAGTCCACCTGGAAGTTGTCCACTATAGTGCATATTGAATGTAGGAAATCTACAAGGAACCTAAAGCATGCTTCAGAATTTAGTTCTTTAATATATCTCTAAGGTGCATTATGCTGATTGAGCTGTAAACTTTCTACAAAGAAATTTCCTGTAACAGAATAGGCTAATAAGTCAATGTAAGAGAAGCATTATATATGTGAATCACCTCGACACTTGCAATGCCCTCAACAACTTGAATTTTGAGACCTGTAATGCCTTCAATATCCTGTATACATATGGACAGACGATAAAGGTCAAACTACAACTACTTGTTTTATTTTTTGATAAGGCCAACCTGCAATTATTCTTCAATTCCAATTATTAGCTAAAATAGGTTTGTCGCAACAAAGCCATAAATCTGGATACACATATAATGGATGAGAATTAAAACAAGAAGAGAATTCCAGCAAAAATGTCTTACAGAATTTTATGTAACTCGACCTGCTTTTGTAATTTCTTACACAGGTCTATCAAATATTAATATAGTAGTTGGTTAATAGAATTAACATGCTACAAAGCCTTGTATAAGTGATCTCTCCCTTCAGTATTCCACTAACAGCATACAGATAGAATTCACACACACACAAAAAGAAACAATCAAAGAGCAGGCAATAAACTAAGCAGAGCTTCAAGTAAGTATTGTAAGCATATGTACCCTCTTATAGTTTACCTGACTAAGAAGCTTGGGTTTGTCAATGGTGGAAAAGATAAATTCATGGACTAGAATACATGAAACTTCATGCCTGCACTACAACTAATGGTGGTCAACTACTGAATATATTGCAGGATACTTGCAATCTGCTTTCTATGGCTTAAATATTCCATCCCACAAATACAGACAACTTCGTGATCATGATAAATGAGTTAAAAAAAATTACCAGTTGAATGAAAATAAATATCAGAATGGTATACTCATTCCTACTCTACTTGAATAACACTATTTAGAACACATATTGCGTTTCAGATAAGCTACGATTCCAGCAAGTACTCTCACATACTTATCACTCAGGTATATTGTATTTCGATATAGCCAAAAATATCTACCGCTAACATTTTATATTCTATCAAAAC
>NC_028641.1:24055007-24061273 GCF_001406875.1 Solanum pennellii | reverse complement strand
TATATATATATTGATGATTATTGAATATATTATGATAGAGATGTTTGTGATCAGGCAAAGAGCGATGAATCGAATAATAAAATCCACTTAAAAGTACCGACATTTTTTAAGTAGGAATTCCAATAGACGAGTACTATTAGGTTAACTTCTCAAATTGTTGAATGTGGTATATTCATGAGGTATAAAGCATTCTCTTAATCTGATCTACTATTTTTATGCTAATATGCATGTTAGTTCTATATCTTGTGTATTTTACATTAGAAAATAACATAGTTTTACTGGAAGCAACCCTTTGTTTTATTTATCTATTATAAAGCATATATTCCTTCCTTTTTCCCTTCGGTTAAATCTATTATTTTTATTATATTACCATGTAATAACCCTATCGAAGAATGCATTTAAATGGATACTAAAAATTTATAAAATTCAATTATTAGAATTCTAACATTAAAAAAAGAAGTGTTCGATGGTGCTAGTTTAATGATTATTTTTCTTCTTCTTCTTCTTTTCGATAAAATTAACATCCCATGAATCTAAGTTAAAATTACAAATCTAAATACTAAAATTTGTAATATAACTAATTTGAATTTGAAGTTCAAAAAAGATCGTTGAATATATTATAATATTTTAATTTTATAAAAAACAAAAAAATATTTCATAAACTTAATATATTTTCACACAACACAGTGCCGCTAAATTTACTATTTTTAATATACATTCAAACTTTCTATTTAACTTTACTTCCTTCAAACAGTAAATTTAGATTGCAAAGTTGAAGGAAAAAGTTTCTTCTTTAATCCTAAATGGTATTTCTTCCGTTCCTAATTACTTATTCACTTTTCCTTTTATAGTTGTTCCTAATTACTTGTTCATTTTAACAAAATCAAGAAAGAACAATTTTTGTACTTATTATACGCTCAATTAAATGATTAATTATTTTGGAAAATGTAGAACTTTTCATTCACTTCATAATTAATAGGAGTAAAATGATAAACTAACTATTTTGTTAATTAGTTTCTTAATAGGTGTGTCAATTTAAAAATAGATAAGTCATAACGGACGGAGTGAGTAATATTAACTACTCTATGTCTCTATCTACTTATCCATATTTCCTCTTTTAGTTGTTCCTATTTAGTTGTTCATTTTGACAAATCAAGAATGAATCAAAAAAAATCTTATTATATCCTCATTTAAACTTCTTGAAAATTTCTAAGTTTTAATTCATCCTTTCTGAAACCATAATTAATAAGGGTAAAACTGTATCTTCACTGTGCTAATTATTGTTATCTTAATATATGTGTCATTTTTCAAGTGGACAAATAAATAAAGACATAAAAAATATTAATTTCCAAAAATACCATTATACTATTCGAAAAGATTTAAGAATATTATTTATTCATCTATTTGATTAAAAATACTTTCAATCCACCTTCATGACCTACTTTTACCCAAAACAGACTTTTAAAAGATAAAAGGTCAAAAATACACTTACCTTTTACTTATTAATTGACTTTACCCTTAATTGAGTTATTCCTATATTTGTTATTACTATACTATCATATGTATCTCTTAATCGGATGAAAAGCTTCAGAACAATTAAAATTATTTAATTTCGATTAAAATAACTCAATTTTCTCTTTTAATTCGAACTCGACACACTAAATTAAACCAAATGAATTTGTATCAAATTAAAACCCTAAATTCATGTCTCCAGTAACCTTCATTTTCTTCATCTCTAATCCGAGTCCGATTTTCTCCTTTTTCTAGTATACATATATTTATGAATTAACCAGATACTTCATAAAAATAAAATAATTACAAACATATACCCCATTAAATAATTAGAGGATATATTTTCTTAACTAATTTCACTTAACTAATATTAAATCAGTATGCATATACTATATTAATAATATTAAAAAAATTATTAAGAAATTATTAGTAGTCAATAATATTAATATAATACTAAACACACTCAATAGCACCTGATTGCATTTCGTCCTACATAAACAGTAGACCATCGTCAGCTTATGTAAGGGTTTGGATGTATAGAATAGAATAGAGATAAAACTAGGAAAGAGTGCTGATCTCTTGTTCAAATCAGATATGATTAGACAACAAGACCAACTTGTATCTAAACACATTCTTTTATGGTGTGATCTGTCAAAAATATTTTTTAGTATTAGTTGTATAGAAAATCGAATCACTAAAAATTGCTAACCAAAAATGAATAACAAGTATTTTTATCCCTTTAAAATAATATTTCCTCGGTTCTAAAAAGAATTATTTATTTATTTTAATCGATTTTTCTCAATAGACATTATGATAATATAGATATCTTATATTAAATTATTACTTAATATAGAAATATATCATTCATTTTGGAACAAACTAAAAAGAAAAATAAATAACATAAATTGAAAAAAAAGGAAATACTATTTTTGTTTTAAAAAAATGACTTAGTATTCTTTTCCTTTTGGTAACAATTTAACTTTTAACTTTTAACATGAAATGTTTAAAGTCACAAAATTTAAAATAATTTTGGATATTTAAATTATACTCCTCTGTTTCAAAAATAATGATCTACTTTAATTTGAAACAAAATTTAACATTATTTTAATATAGAATAATAAATTGTTTTTAAAATAATTAAATTCTATTTCAAATCAAAATAAATAAATATTTTTTAAACAGAGAAATATAATTTAACATGTTTGATGAGCAACCAACGAAACAAGGGAATTGAACCAAACCCATGACATTAATCTTCCGTCTTCCACGCACTTTTAGTTTCCCTTCCCAAAACCTTTGGGTTAAAAAGGTTGTACATATTAAGTCGTTTGATAGAGTATATTAATATAATGCAAAATAGAATGTATTAGTAATGTTTGTATAATTATATATAAATTATTTTTATATATTATTTGGTTTAAATCATTAAAAATAGAACGTATTACGTTAAAAAAATTATTTTCAAAGATGTCCTTCACTATTGTGATGGAAAAGATATAAAAAGGTATTGAGGGACAATTGGTCTTTAATTGAGTTAATGCATGCATTAATAATATGTAGAAATTCATGATATTAGCAATACACACCTTAATACACAATAGAGATAGGTTGAAAAATGTACCAAATAAGGTACTAATAATATATAGGGCTAATGCATTCATTATTTTTTTAATACACTTTATCAATTTATTAATATTATTGGATGGATTTTTATTTTCTATAAATTTACGCCCATTAGTTGTTATTTACAGTTGTAAAACATTTTCAAATTCCCCGATTTCAAATCCAATCTGTTTTCTTGATTCAAAGTTGTGTATTTTAAGTTAGGTGCAATATGGATTCAGGCGATGTATTTTGAGCTTGGTGCAGTAAAATATGCCTCAAAATTTTATTTTATTTTGTGGAGTTCTTTTTTAATTTCTGAAGACTGATTATTTTTTTTTAAAAAAGTAAAAAATATGTCAAGAATGATCATATTTAATTCCATCATTAATGTTATTTATATTATTTCCTTTTATGTATTACTCTCCATATATATATAATTAATCTCCAAAGTATAGTTTGATAAGTACAATTCGCAGTTACATGTTATAGAGAGGAGAAAAGCGAGCGAGACTGGAGAGAGAGGAGAGAGGCGAACGAGGGAGGGCAAAGAGTGGGAGAGAGTAGAATCGTATATGTATATTGGTTAGATTATAGTATATTATACATATGTATTTGTATATATGACAAGAAAGATTGAGAGAGGGAGGAGAGGGGCGAGTGAGATTGGGAGAGATACGAGCGAGAGAGGGTAGAGAGTGAGAGAGATGTGAATTGTATATGTATATCGATTAGATAATTGTATATTATACATATGTATTTGTATATTCTTAGGAATTATACATATACAAATGTGGTTAATTATACAAAATTTAAGTCATCCCACATAAGTAATGTTATAATGTTAGTCGCGAGTGATAATTATAGCAAACTATAGCTATGATGAGTAATTAAGTAGTATGAATTTGCTTAACTGTGTAATTCATATATACCTACATACATACACTTCCTCCGTCTCATATTATATGTCACATTTTTCATTTGCATTCGCATTAAAAAATAAAATAATTTTACCCTTATTTAATGTTTGCTTATGACAACTTTGTAATAAATGATGAAATGTTAGATTTCAAAAATATGAATGCATTCGAATGACTATTTAAATTTTAGAGTTTATTTTGGAGTTAAATATTTTCACCTATTGATCCAAAAAAAAAATCAAGTTTTCCCACTTCAATTTTCTTATATATTTTGTGTAAAATGCTTCTTTTTTTTTTATGTTTTTATATATAAATTCTTTAAACAAACATGATAACAAAAATTTAAACGATGACAACATAAACGAAGAGTCATCAGGATTATTAATTCATGTTTAACTACATTAGAGATGATTCATGTTATAACCTCCATTTTCATCTTTTATTTTTTATTTATTTGTTGATATTTTTTTTTTTGCAAAATTAAATTTAACAGAATAAATAGTGAATAAAGAGAGTAGTTAATGAATGAATGAAGTACTTTCCCAATGAAATTAATTATTTGTAGATTTTCTATGTTAGTAAAGTAAATATATTTTCAAAATTAATTAAATAATTTATCAAGTGTTTAATGAGCAAAAAATGGTAATTTATGCATAAACTTTATAAAATTGATATATATTGTGGTCTAACTATTTTTAAAAAGAAAAAATATAATATGAGACGGATAGAGTATATATTTTTATATTTATATATATATATATAGAGAGAGAGAATTGATATCAAATTAGGAGAGAATAAGTATATTACAAGTTTTTTTCTTTTTTAATTTTTTTTTAATGTTTCTTTACTGAAAGTTTTTTTTATATATATATATCTTCAGTTGATTAAAGTCTATTGTTAACATTATTTATTTCAATTTATTTATTATAATAATTTCTTTCTTCTTTTCACTTATATTTTTATTAAAATAATTTCTCAGAAATAAAGTTATTTTTTCAAAAGAAATTATCACTCACATTTCTATTTTATTTGTTGGAGTTTTTTATTAAAATTTTTAAAAGACTGAATTTATTTTTTAAAAAGAAAAAAGACCAAAGTTGAAAATATTCAATACCTATCATTGTCAACAACTAAATGGAGTTTGGAATGTAATTTTGCACAATCTTCACCTTGTAAAGTCAAAATATCGTTAGAACTTTAACTTTTGGGGGGAAAATTGATAATTGAGGTGATCAATATTCAACTAATTTTGATCTCTAGTACTCAAGTTTCATTTTTCATTATTAGAAGTAAAAGTCTCCGAACAGAGGCTGATCTAGAATTTAAAGGTCCTGAGTGACACATTATTTAAGTAAAGCGAGTCGGTTGTTTTAATTTTACGTTACAATCGAGTTATTTATCTTTTTTCAATTTTTATAAACAAATCAATTAAACATGCATGTTAGTAATATTTTCTATTAGATACTAATCAAGCAATTCAATGTTTTTTTTTTTTTAGGAATTAGTGGCTTTATTCGCTGAAACTTTGAGAAAAAAAAGAGAATTTTCATACTAAAATTTGAGCTTTTGCAAACTACCTGATAGAGTTAACTTAATATATCAACTTTATGTGTTGTTGCAAAATATAACAAAGAGAATACAAAATTTAGTTCAAATAGTCATCCTACTTACCAAGAACGTTGGTGAAGATCGAAAGAACCTACAAACTAAAAGAACTCTAGTAATATATTCACCATTTTAAAAAAAATTATTTTTGTAAAACTACTATTAAAAGATATTCTTAATAACATTTATGTCACGTTCAATATTCATTAATTCATAAAAGAATAAATACGCGACACTCATATCAAAATATTAATAATTCATGAAAGAGAAAGAACTTAAGAATCAATTATGGTGAACAAAAGTCAATTCAAATTAATAAAAAATACTAATAAATAAATAAGAATGAATGGAAGGAAAAAAAAACTTCACACATTAATAAAAATGAAAAAATAAAAAGAGAGAAAAAAAAAAGAAAGAAAAAGTTGAATAAAAATGACAAAAGAAAGGGAAAAAAAGGAAAAAGAAAAAAGAAAAAGTTTTAGCTTTCAAAAGTTAACGTTGTAGATGAGGATCAAACCGGCACAATTCGTGTGGCAAAGGACCTGCTTTGCCGATTGGACTATTCACCATATTGTTTAATCAATGGCAAAGAAAATATATATTAATTTTCTTATATATATATATATA
>NC_028641.1:24013406-24053615 GCF_001406875.1 Solanum pennellii | reverse complement strand
ATATATATATATATATATATATATATACAATTCACCTTTCTCTCACTCTTTTCCCTCTCTCTCCTCTCTCCTCTCTCTTCCAGTCTGCTCGTCTCTTTCCTCTATACATGTACCTACAAATTGTAATTATCAAAATATAGCTATGGAGAGTAATTAATTATTTTTAATTGGCTATATGTGAAAGTTTCCTTTTAAGTGAAGGGTATAGTTTAAAGATGTTTTTGGCTAAAAACTCTAATGCAAACTTTTAATTTTCAAAAATATCTTTATTCTATTCGAAAAGGTTTTAAAATATTCTTCATTCATTTATTTGATTTAAAATACCCCTCAATCCACCTTTATGATCTATTTTTATTCAAAACTTAATCGACTTTTAAAAGAAAATAGTCAAAAATACCCTCAACTTTCATTTATTAGTTGACTTTACCTTTATCGTTAAAATAAAGTTGTTTTTACCTTTGTCGCTATTATACTAATCATATGTGTCTCCCAATTGGATGGAAAGCTCCAAATCAATTAAAATTACCGAATTTCAATTAATATGACTCAATTTTTTTTTAATTCGAACCCGACCCACTAAATTAAACCAAATGAAATCGTATCAAACTAAATCCTAAATCCATGTTTCTAATCATCTTCTTCATCTCTAATCCGAACCCGATTTTCTCCTTTTTCTAGTATATATATATATTTGGAAATTAAGCAAATATCTAATAAAAATAAAATAACTGCAAAATATATACTCCATTAACACTTTGTTTGGATCATTGTACCCATTGTTTCATAATGTATTGTATTGTATTGTACTATATTGTACTGTATTGTATGGTAGATACAATGTTTGACTAGACTGTATTTTTTTTTATTTAACATTTTAATTGTTTGGTTTGATCGTATCGTACTGTATTGTAATTTATAAATTTACTAACATATCTTAATTATTCTAGGATATGAGGTTTGACTAGATTCAAATAATTAAAACAAAAGGGTAAAATATTATATATACAATTGAAAAAAGAAGTTAAGTAACAATGAAAACACACAAAATTGGTTGTTCCACAAATTAGGAATTTTTATTATTACGTAACAATGAAATTTAACAATACAACACATTTTAAATAACAATCGAAACAAACATTTTAGGTATAATAACAATACAATATGATACAATAGATAACAATGATTCAAACATAATATAAATAATTACCTAATATATATTTTTCAACTAATTTAACTTAATTGATACTTAATCAATATATATATATATATATATATATTATAATAATATTTTATAATTATTCTATTAGTCTATAATATCAAGTAATTCAATAACACGTCATTGCGTCTCATTCTACATAAGTCGTAGATCACAGGTAGAGCTCAGCGTAGTGGCGGCATCGTCAGCTTATGTAAGGGTTTGGATATATAGAATAGAATAGAGATAAAACTAGGGAAGAGTGCTGATCTCTTGTTCAAATCAGATATGATTAGACAACAAGACCAACTTGTATCGAAACACATTCTATTATGGTGTGAATATAATTTTATCACTTAAATAGAAAATCCAATCACTAAAAATTGTTAACCAAAAAAAAAACAAAAAAACAATAACAAGTACTCTCACCATTTTATAAAAAATGAAATGATTTAATTTGACACGGAGTTTAAAAGTATAATTTTTTTTTATATTTTGTGGTCTTAAAATAAAGTTAGATTAAATGTATAAAATTATTTTTTTATCTTGTGGCCTTAAATATGCCACGTGAAACGTTGAAATTAAAATATTATCTAAAAAAGAGGTCATTCTTTTTAAAATAAACTAAAAAATAAAGAAAGTTATTCTTTTTAAAACGAAGGGATTACTATTTTATCTGTTAAAATATTATTTCTTCTCTTCTAAAAAAAATTATCAATTTTTCTTATAGTTGGTTTTTTTTATAATATTTTAATTTTAATTTTATGACATATATTTAAGGTCACAAAATTATTAATATTTTGATATATTTAACATAATAATTTTAATGTAGAACCATGAATTAATAAATGCAACCTTCCGACTTCCAAACAGTTAATTTCTCTTCCCAAAACCTTTTTGTACTCTGTAACCTACTAACCTCATCATTAATTTTTCGTGTTGGATGAAATTTTTATTTTCTATAAATTTAGGCCCATTCATTGTTTTATACATCTGTAGAACATTTCAAATCCTGTTTGTTTTCTTGCAATATGGATGGATCCTCTATTCCAAGAATAAGGACTAGACAACAATTTTTAAAATACTGTGTGAATTTTATTGAAAAGAGGAACAAGTCCACTCAAAATGTAAGGAAAAAACCTAAGTTGGAAGAAAAGAATACAAAAATGGGTAAAATGAAGAAGGTGGTAAGTGGTAAGTCGACTGAAAATAGTAGTCACTCTTGTACTGATGTGAGTTGTGGGTTGAAAGGAAAAAAGACATGTTCTGGGAGAGGTGAAAAGGCAAAAATGGGAAAAAAGGTGGAGAGTAGTAAGAAGAAGTTCACTTGTAAGTCCATCCACGAAACATCTAATCCTTCGCCTGATGATGTTGAGAAATTGGAACATGATACAATTGAATCTGACGACGACGATTAATAATAAGTTGGAAAAATAGGTTCTTTAATTCTCCTCTCACTCACATTTAGTTTTTTTTTTTGATAATTTATGTAACACTGGAAATTTCTCTTTTGTTTTTGTCAGGGCGAAGAAGGAGATTCAGTTTTGTCTTTGTTTTTTTGGCTCTACAAAAATGAATTATGGATCAACTCGGATTAATTAATATTTGGGCTCTTGTACTATTTTCATTTTCATCACTTCGATATTGTAATATCGGTTTTAATATATTCACCTACTTCTCTATTTTCTTGATTGTTCTAGTGGAGTCATTATATCAATTTTCATACATTTGGATGACACTCATAGCAACTTATTCTCACATATAAACTTGTACTAACAAATAAAAATATATCAGTGATTAGCTATTTTCCTAGAAATATTTATTTTTTAAACTATAAAGTAAAAAAAAGAATGTATTTTGCCAAATAAAGTTCGTCTAATCAAATTGTCAAGCCGTTTCCAAGTCATGCTAGGATAACTTTATACTCCAAGAAAAGATATATAGTTGATGATTTCATCAATTTTACAAAACAAAACATGGCTTCTGATATATTATCTTTAAAGTTACCATATAATATTGTGAAGAAAATTTTGTCTAGTCTAAATGTGAAAGAAAGAGCAACCACATGTCTTGGCATGACATGATAAAATCATTGGACGATCACAAATTTATCCTACAGAGGTATCTGTGGATACTGCCATTACTATCCATTTTTCTCAATTTTGTGAGAAGTGCTCTATCCTCTTCACTGTCGCTGAAGATTATAATAGTACCGAAATCTATTTCTTACCCTACCAACTTCCTCTGCTTTATTCAAAATTTCCGACTCAGTTACAGAGTCCAGATCATTAGCCGTTCTTCATTTAAAATGGTCCGAAATTAAAGAGAATGATAATAAAGAATTTCCTTGTTTGAAAGAGATTTGTTTCGATCAAGTTTGTATATCTCCTGCTAAATTTATCAACATGTGCAATTGTTTATTTAAATTTGAAAGATTGTTCCTCCCTGAATTCTGTAGGCTTTAAAATTTAGAGAATATCACCTTCTTTATTCATCTCATAATAGAGGTATACAAATAATACTTTGTTGACAAGTAGAATTACAGTAGACTTTGGACTAATACTTGACCCCTACTTCAAGATATATATATATATATATATATATATATTCCTAGTTTCAATACTCCCCCTGCCAATCATCTCGTGAAAGAACTTCCCTGATGTAGCCTTGGTGTGTACATCTGCCAGTTGATTTTCAGACTAGACAAAAGGAAAATGTATAATCTTTTGATCTAACTTATCCTTAATAATGAAGTGTCGATCAATTTCAACATGCTTTAGTTCGATCATGTTGAACAGGGTTCTGTGCTATTTGAATTGCGGCTTTGTTATCACATAATAACTTCATAGGTTTTATACATTCAATTCCAAGATCCTTCAGAACATATTTAATCCATAGTAGCTCACACAAGCCATTGGCCATCCCTCGAAATTCTGCTTCTGCACTAGACCTCGCGACAACCTTTTGCTTCTTGCTTCTCCACGTGACAAGATTGCCTTCGACAAAAGTGAGATAACCCGAGGTTGATTTCCTGGTCAAGAGATCTCCTGCCCAATCTGCATCTGTATAGCCTTCGATGACACTTTTTTCATTCTTCAGGAAAGACAATCCTTTTCCTGGAGCACTTTTCAAGTATCGTAAAATTCTATAGACAGCTTCCATATGATCTTCTGTTGGGTTCTGCATGACCTTAAGGACCATGTCGTCAACGTATACAATCAACGTTGTTACCTTTCCTTCGTTGTGTTTGATAAACAAAGTGTGATCAAAGTTACTTTGTTTATAACCCACCGATGTCTTTGCAGATGTGAAACGTCCAAACCATGCCCGTGGTGACTGTTTTAACCCATAAAATGCCTTCTTTAATCTGCATACCTTGTTTCTATAAGTGTGCTCCTGCATTATTCCCGATGGAAGTGATATACCGTGGTTTCACGGTATTTTAAATGTTTTTTCCTTAAGTTTAGTGGGTCGAAAAGCCTTTTTGTACTAATTTTTATGTAAGTTTCTTTTTATTTGCAGGAAATCTGTCTAAAAAAGATGAATGCGGAGGTTTTTGGGTGAGAAATACAAAAAGTACCACCTACGGAGCTTGTGACGGTTCGTCGTGCCCGTGACGGTCTGTAGGTGGCATCGTAGTGCAGCTGCTGAAGAAAGATGGGGAAGTCTGACCAAGTGTGGGGTTACGGAGTGCGTGACGGACCGTCGTAGCCATGACGGTTCGTCCTGCTAGTTCGTCATGAAGATCAGAGAAGTATTCCCAGTACCCAAATTCCAAGAGTTCAAGTGTTTTGAAACGGAGACCCTCGACGGACCGTTGTGCCTATGACGATCCGTCATACCTGCCGTCGAGGGTAATGAAGAGAGCAGCAGAAGAAATTGCACAAGTATGGGACGACGTAATCCATGACGGTCCGTCGTGACCACGACAATCCGTCGCGAGGTCCGTCGTGACCACGACGATCCGTCGAGCCAGCCACGTTTTGACAGATTTGCAGCAAATAGAGTCTTTATTTAATTAGGTTTTTATTTTTTATAAATAGTTCGAAAAACCTTGTTTTTGAGGTTAGACCCTTGATTATTTTTTAGACTCTTTGGTAGACTCTTGAATATTTTTAGACTCTTGTAATTGATTGTTGATGAATTTTGTGGATCAATCAAGTAAACTTTCGGATTTTACTCTTTCTCATTGAAGTAAGTGCATGAATTCTTATATCATATATTTGAATATTGTGATTACGACTATGGGTAACTAAACTCCATAACTAGGGTTGTGGGAACCATAGGCGAATAATGAGGTAAAACCTAACTAAAATAACAATTTTAGAATAGTGTCTTGCATGTATTCATAATTCTTTCGCTTAAAAGTCTTTTTAACGGATGGCCAACGTTAGAATTCGCCTTAATGCTACTTGCCGGACCAAGGAGGTAGATAATAGGAAAAGAATTATCAACATAGATATAGTGTATACTATCTAATAGGCTAGTATTGATTGGTACGAGGTAATAAATTAGTCAAATATCGAATGCGATGCTTAATATGAGGTAAAGATAAGGGTTAGTATAGCAACACACGTAGCCGGACCAAGGTGCGGAGTGAAATTTTCTAGATGCCGGACCAAGGATTTAGAGATACATAACTTATCACTGTACATGCAAGATACTAGGAAAGAATTGTTGTAGTTAGAATTATCAAGTTAGGAACCTGTGGGAACACTTAAGCCCTAGTTACTTTTATTAATTGATTAAGCTCCAAGATTTGAATTTGTTAGTTGTTTACTTTAGTTTAGTTAATTATTTTCATTAATTTAGAAATAAAAACCCCCCTTTATTGTCTTTTGTTTTCTAGGGAAATAATTGACTAAATAATAGTAATAATAGAATAAAGTTAAGTTTGAACTATTTTCCTAGTGGGAACGATCCCAACCTCATTAGTTGGGTTCTTTACTTGATACGACCGCTTTACTTCTTATTTGAGAAGTAAGTTTGAGCGTATCAAATTTTGGCACCTCTGCCGGGGAAAGTAGCTTTTAGATTAACTTAAATTTATTATTATAGTTTAGTCAATATTTTCTTAAAATTTTACCTTGTTTTATTGTTTTTGATTCTTGCAGAACCATCTTCCTTGTATGCCAAATACACGGAGAGGAAGAGAACCCTTGTTTCCCTACGATCAAGAATTAGAGCGTACACTATGCAACATGAATCGAAACTTGGGAAATAATTATGATGATCCAAGCTAGAACATCCCAGCTCCGGTTGATGTTCATGGTCAGTTGTTACCCGATGCTCCAGGTGAACACCAACAGAGGGGACAAAATCCCGCTCTACGACCCCAAGAATACTACAGAGACTATGACAATATAGCAGACTCCGATGGGCCACTTGTCTTGCCCCCTCTACCACCAGGCCACACTTTTGTGGTAACTAGTAGCCTGATGCAAATGCTCACTGCCAGAGGTTTGTTTTCAGGGCTACCTTTTGAGGATCCACATGCCCATATAGCTAAGGTAAGGGCAGTGTGTAAAAGTAGTGTAGGGAGGCCTGACTTGGACTTGGATGTAATAGGGCTAAGAGTGTTTCCTCTCTCACTGACGGAAGAGGCTGCTATTTGGTTCACTGAGCTCCCGTATAACTCAATTTTCACTTGGAACCAACTAAGGGATGTTTTCTTAGCACGCTACTACCCGGTCTCCAAGAAACTAAACCACAAAAAATAGAGTGAACAACTTTGTGGCACTACCAGGAGAGTCAGTTAGTAGTTCTTGGGATAGATTCACCTCGTTTTTGAGAAGCGTCCCAAATCACCGTTTAGATGATGAGTCACTGAAGGAATACTTCTATTGGGGACATGATGATTATAATAAAGCGGTGTTGGACACTATAGTAGGTGGATCTTATGGGGAGTGTCCTTATGCTGAGATTACTGAAAAATTAGAGAAAATCTCCCGGAACAATAAAGCTTGGAGTAATAGGAAGTCAGATACCAGGAGAATTACCTCCGTAGTGCAGTCCACTCACAACCCAGCCACCGATGAGATCCGTGAAGAGATGGCACAGATGATAACCGAGCTTGGGTTGGTATTAAAACATATCACTGGGGTGCAGAAAAGATAAATGCAGTTAACTACTTGTCTAAACCACCACCACCTAATGATGAATGCTATTATGCGGAGGATTCCTATGCGGTAAATGAGTAGACGGGGGGTTTTCGACCGAGTGCCCAAGGCTCAAATCAGGATAATTGGCGCCAAGGTCAAGGGAACCAAGGTCGGATCTATGGTAACTATAACCGTGAGGGTCATTATGTCCGAGATGAAAACTACAACCGCGACAACAACTTCAACAGGGGTAACTACGGTAACAGAAATGATAGGAATGGGCCCTATGTCCCTCCTCAAAATCGTGAAGTTACTCCTAGGGATGGTGGAGGTAGTATGGCGCGAGTTGAGGATATGTTGCACAAAATGATGAGGAGGTTCGATGCTAGTGATGAGCACATTAAAGAGTTAAGGTGTGATTTAGCAGGTATTGGGCAAAAAGTCGATACACATGCAATATCGATTAAGCAGATCGAGTTGCAAATGGCCCAATTATCTGCGACTGTGAACACACGGCAACCGGGCACTCTTCCTAGCAACACTGTCCAAAATCCAAAAAGTGATGCACACTGTATGACAATCACTACTCGGGGTGGTAAGCAAACCATTGACCCACCTATGCCGTCTAATGAGGAAAAGGTGAGAAAGGATAATGATAAGGTGGTAGACGGTAGTGGTGAAGCTGAAGATAGCACTGGAAAAGATGCAGAAGTCCCTATAAAGGTAATTCCCATGCCTAGACCCCCCTTTCCACAGAGATTAGTGAAAAAGACCGAGGATGGTAAATATCGGCGTTTTATAACAACGCTGAAGAAGCTTTCTATCAATGTCCCTTTGGTAGAAGCTCTAGAACAAATGCCCGGTTATGCCAAGTTTATGAAAGATCTAGTTACAAAGAAAAGATCGGTCACTTTTGAGTATGATGATAGAATGCAACATTGTAGTGCTATTGCTACAAGATCTCTCGTACAAAAGAAAGAAGATCCAGGTGCGTTCACTATTCCTTGTACAGTCAGGTCATTACATTTTGCGAAAGCATTATGTGATCTAGGGGCAAGCATAAATCTCATGCCCCTCTCGATTTACAGGAAGTTGGGTTTGGGTGACCCAAAGCCCACTGCGATGCGGCTACTGATGGCTGATCGAACAGTGAAAAGGCCTATAGGGATACTCCACGATGTGCTAGTAAAAGTGGAGTCATTCACATTTCCGGCAGATTTTGTTATTCTTGATTGTGAAGTCGATTTTGAAGTGCCTATTATTCTTGGGAGGCCATTCTTTGCCACGGGTAGAGCCTTAGTTGATATGGAAAAGGGGCAGATTAAATTTCAGTTGAACAATGAAGAAGCGACCTTCAACATTTGTAGGTCAATGAGGCAGAGTGGTGAGCTCCAATCGGTATCTGCCATATCCCACAAAGAAAAGATGAAGAAGGATAACGAACTAAAAAGTGAAAAACGAGAGTTTATGGTTGGGGATTTGGTGCTTTTAGACAGTTCTAGGTTGCGTTTGCTTCCGGGCAAGCTCAAGTCCAAACGGACTAACCCTTACTTGATTACCCAAGTATTCCCTCATAGAGCAGTTGAATTAGAAACCAAGGAGGGAGTGCGGTTTAAGGTGAAAGGAGAACGAATAAAACTCTATTTTAGGCATACTGCATCGGTGAATGAAGTGATAGAGGCATACCATCTTGATGAAGGCTGAGTAATCAAGTGTCCTCAGTCGTGCCGCGACGTTAAATCAGGCGCTTGTTGGGAGGCAACCCAATACTTGTTTTTTTTTTCTTTTTAGTAATGGTATCATTTTCTATTAATGGGTAATTTGCAGGCACATTACCAGGAAATTCTGCAGAAAATCACTCTGCAGCAGTCACTGACGGATACATCGATGGACCATTGTGCCTGTGACGGAACCAACGACGGACCATCACAGCTGAGACGGACCGTCGTCGGGGACTCGTCGCGTCATTAATGAAGCGTACCCGACCCGACCCAGCTGGTTTTTTTTTATAAAAAAAATTCAACATTTAAAACCCCCACCCCTTCATTTCACCCCATTCCTTCCCTCTTTCTCCTATTTCCCTCCCTTTTCAACTTCCAAAGATCATAACCCCCCTCTCTTATAATCGATCATTTTCCCCAAATTTCCCATTTCCTAAAATTCACTATCTACTAGTCGGAGTCTACTGCTGTGGGTCTCTACTTGATCACCAAGTACCTTCCTCGCTTGTTTTTATCATATTCTCAGGTATGTGTCTCTGATTTCTACCCATTTACATTGCAGTTTTGTTTATCAATTAGTACTAGCCTAGTTCTTATTGATGGGTTCATTCTTTAATACAAATTCTGTCTGACCTAGGTTGAGAATCCTCAAAATTGCCGTGTGAAAACTCTAGAAATAGGTGCTTTAGCATTGTTAGTTTACTAGGTATTTGGGTTAGACAAATGTAAGTTAAAACACTAACAATTCCATTTGGGTCATAGGGGATGAATGGGGTATCCCCAGTTCTATCACTGAATGACAGAACGAGACCCCGATGACGGACCGTCGTACCCACGACGGATCGTCATTGGGTCCGTCCCAATATCCGTAACACCCCACTGTCCAATTCTCTCCAAGTGTCCACCAACGGACACATGCGACGGACCGTCGTTCCCACGACGGTCCGTCCTACACAACCGTTCTGGTTTTCAGAGACCCTATTCCTAAGGGTCTCTCACTTTTTCTAAGTGTCCTTAAATTGACACATGCGACGGACCATCATTCCCACGACGGTCCGTCCTGCACAATCGGTCTGGTTGTCAGAGACCCTATTCCTAAGGGTCTCTCATCTTTTCTAAGTGTCCTCCAACGGACATCTACGACGGATCGTCATACCCTCGATGGTCCGTCCTGCATAACTGTTATGACGGTCAAAGACCCCTATCCTGAGGGTCTCCATACTTTTTCCAAGTGTCCTCTTACGGACAACTACGACGGACCGTCATACCTGTGACGATCCGTCCTGCATATACCGTCATACTTGTCAGAGACTCTTCTTAAGGGTTCTCCACATAAAAATAGTTTAAGTAAGACATAACGGACCCCATGACGGTCCGTCGTACTCACGATGAGCCGTCACCTGGTTCGTCGTGTTTCACTGTTACTATAGAAATGTCATTACATCTTAACTCTTTTATTTATTTTGTGTCGTTTTGCTTGTCTTGTTTGCTCCTTCTAGTACTAATAATGATTCTTTACAGGTACTATCTATTATGACACCAAAACAAGATCGAGTCTACGCACGCGGGCGATTGAAGTCTGTCGCCCCGTCTGCCCGCCTGGTCATTGGCTCTGATGATGAGCGTGACCCCGAGTACGTGCCCCCAGGCACTTCCACCCCATCCCGAGCTGCACGTGCTGCCAAAGACACACCCAAAAAGGTGGCTTCCGGTGTAGTCACCGCCTCCTAGTTTGATGAGGAGCGCACACTGACTGGCACATCTTCTGGGTCAGCTACTAATGAAGAAGGAGCGTCTGGCTCCTTAGGAGTTTCATGGTCGGAGGAAGCCTCCGGATCTGCTGAGGTTCCTGTACCCGCCACCGCTGCACAGCCTGCCTCGTATGATGAGGCTGACAGTTCGGAATCCACACCCGGTTCACCAACTCGTGCTCTCACCCCGGTTACCGACCAGCCCAACCGATGGTATGTCGACGGGCAGTATCAAGTCTATTCCGATGCAAAGTTCCGGAATGACAAAGAAGTCATGACACGGACACTTACATTGGAGCGGCGGGTCTTTACGGGAAGTCTCCCGAAGATGCCAGAGATCCACAATCTCTTCACCAAACATCGACTGTAGTGGACAACGCATTTGTTGGGACGTTATAGTGAAGAGTTGGTCCGATAGTTCTACGCCTCCTACGTTGCGACTCTCAGATCACAGATTGATAGGCGGGCTGCCCCCGCCAAACAGGCCCCACTGGAGCAGGTCCGAGTACGTGGCATTCAGGTTGATATCTCCCTTCCTGCCATCCGCCGGTATCTATACGGCGAGAATGTTGATGCCAACCGGACCCCTCTCACCGCCGAGTTTGACTACCGATGGCAGATTGTCAAAGATGGCCAATTCCTGCGTGAGCCATCGCTGAGAGAGACCACCAAGAGGTGGATGGACCTGCACTTGTCCGTTGATGGAGAGGGTGTTGACTGGGTGTCCGAGCCAAAGGGAGCCATCAAGAAGGCTAACCTGACCTTCACGGCGAAGTTTTTGTGGTTGATTGTCCGCCACTGCCTTTCCTCCACAGCCGCTGATAATATAGTCACATGGAATCGTGCAGTACTGATGTCTGCGATGATAGCCGGGTTTGAGGTGGATTTTGCTTGGCTTCTACAGGCGGTCATGCACGAGAAGGATTTTAAGGTCACAACTACTTACTCATTCCTGTTAATAATATTTTCTCTATGCAGGTCCGCAAGTGTGCCTATATGGCACGTTGATCAGCTCAAGACCCCGCTGGGCACTATTGATATCGGCCTCATCAGGGATGAGGCCAATGAGTTGGCTCGACGTAGAGTGCCCCGTCTAGAGTTGCCTCCACTTGGTGACAATTTGGCTGATACGGTAGCACAGGCCCGCACGGCTACGCAGGCGGCTTCCACTGACACTACCCCGGTCGAGTCTATCCCGGGTAGTAGCACTGCCCCGAGCTCCTCTCGCTCAGCCCCTTTCCCCGCTCTGGTCCCGCTTGCTAGGATCCAAAAATTAGAGGCACAAATGGCTACACTTCTGCATCACATCCAACCTTGGATGCAGAGGTCTATTGCTGAGGCAGAAGAGCGCTTGGAGCGGAGAATGGTCCAGCACACAGAGCAGAAGACCGCTGAGGTTCATCAGCTCTTGGACGCTTTTGAGTTGCGGGTGCTAGTCCATCCAGCCCCTCAGGTGGATGTGTCGACCCTTCAGGTTGCGGTGGACAGTCTTCGCGCAGACATCGAGATGATCTTAGAGGCTAGGGTGCCTGAGTCTGAGGCCCCTTCTGCAGAGCCTGCTGAAGACACAGTGATGGAGGCCCTATTCGCCACTTCAGAGATTCCACCACCTCCTCCTCGAGAGCATGCCAAGAGGTGTAGGGGTCGAGAGGGGGATGAAGCTCGAGCACGAAATAAGAAGCGCCGTGAGATGGAGGCTGCGAGGAGAGCCTCGCTTGCTGATGAGGAGGCGCGTCAGATGAGAGCAGTAGAGTTAGCTGCTGGGGCGTCTAGCTCCAGAAATGTGGAGATAGCGGGTGGCACTGCTAATAGTGCTGTTGATGCTGATGACACTACTGAGGGTGTCCAGATTACAGAGGTAGTGGGTTCCGGGGAACCGGACCCACCGGCTTGCTGATCGTCGGCGCTTTGCGCCCCAGGTTTGCTTCACCTACCACTCTTGTATTTTTTTTTATGAATTGGGACAATTGCATGTCTTTTTGTTGGGGGTGGGGTAAATGGAAAGTGAGTGCTAGGGTGAAGTCTGAGTAGCCCAATTCACTATCCTCTTTTGGGGTTTTCTTGTCTGTGTTCTTTTTCCCCAAAAGACTGATTATTTTTTCTGTTGAACCAGCATGTCTATATCTTGTGTACATAGTTTTCTGAAGCATGATGGCTAAAATGATATCCTGATAAAATGAAAATGATGCATGACTAGACATAGTAATTGATAAATGTGTGGCTCTAAGCATGACATAGAGGTACACCACTGCATGACCCTAAGTCTACAATTCGAACTAGGTGTCTGATAATCTGGTAGAGTAATGAGATGTCAAGTGAGTGTGAGGAAGATTTGGATAGTCCACTATTTGTACTGAGCTAGAACTTGCCTGGTTAGTCTTGCTAAAAGTAAGCTGTAATAGACAATTAGGAAAGGATCATAGGCTCTTGTTCAATATAGCCCATTTTTAGCCTAAATAAAAGAAAACCAAATGAAATTAATCCTTCTTTGATCCAAATGATTTGAGCTTAAACTAGACCTTTTTTTTTCACCCCACCTGATCTTTTCTGAGAATAATGTCTTGGCCCTGGTCCCTCCTTGGACATGTGCACCTCAGCTTATGCCAAAAGCATAAGTTGAGAGTGGATAATGCAGTAAACAACCCTTTTTATGGCCCTGATCCAACTTTGGGTATTGTGTATTTTGACTCATGGCAAAGCCATGAGTTGAGGGTGACTATTATGAGGAATGCTCTGTAAAGTGGGGTTGAAAGAACAAAGAGAGAAAGAACAAAAGTAAAGTGACTCAAGAATCAGTTGAAAGAAAAATAAATAATAAAAAAAAAGAAGAAAAATACAAGAAATACAAGCAAGAAAAGAAGAGAGTCACTTACACAAATGAAGAAAAAAGGGAAAATAGCAAGGTGAAAGAATATGAGAAACTGGGCGAGATAAAATGATAAAAAGTGGTATGTTTAGCCGATATGTCAAGGAGGACAAAAAGTCACTAAAGTATACCTAAATATACCCTACCTGACCCTGAGACTATGTTACGAGCTAACAAAGTCCTATCGTGATCCTAAGAGTTGTATAGCGAACTTAAAGCAGTGAAAATAAGGGCAAGCTTATGGCAATATGTATGGATGAGTGTGAATTTGTTCTGAGAGTCAGTGTTGAAAAGTAATCCTTATACTCAAACTGAAATCATTGTGTGAAAAATGAGGATTTTGTTTTGAAGTGAGGACACTAGTTGCAATACAGGAAATATTAGCACCTCGGTGAGAAACTGAAGAGGATAGGTGTTAGTGCATGGTGAGTCTGTGTCATGGTCTGGTTCCATATAATTCAAGCCTAATAGTGATAGCATGCATAAATATGATGAGATCGATCGGGATTGATAGCCAAATGATTGTGAAGGATAAAACATGGATACTATTGTACAAAGATTTTGTATTGAGTCATAGTGCGTCGCTTGAGGACAAACAACGAATTTAAGTTGTGGGTGTTGACATACTGTGGTTTCACGGTATTTTTAATGCTTTTTCCTTAAGTTTAGTGGGTCCAAAAGCCTTTTTGTACTAATTTTTATGCAAGTTTCTCTTTATTTGCAGGAAATCTGTCTAAAAGATGAATGCGGAGGTTTTTGAGCAAAAAATACAGAAAAGTACCACCTACGGAGCTTGTGACGGTTCGTCGCGCACGTGACGGTCCGTAGGTGGCATCGTAGTGCAGCTGCTGAAGGAAGATGGGGAAGTCTGACCAAGTGTGGGGTTACGGTGTGCTTGATGGACCGTCGTAGCCATGACGATCCGTCCTGCTGGTTCGTCATGAAGATTAGATAAGTTGTCCCAGTACCCAAATTCCAAGAGTTCAAGTGTTTTGGAACGGAGACCCTCGACGGACCGTTGTGCCTGTGATGATCCGTCATATATGCCGTCGAGGGTAATGAAGAGAGCAGCAGAAGAAATTGCACAAGTATGGGATGACGTAATCCATGACGGTCCGTCGTGACCACGATGATCCATCGTGAGGCCTGTCGTGACCACGACAATCGGTCGCGAGGTACGTCGACCCAGCCGCGTTTTGACAGATTTCCAGCAAATAGAGTCCTTATTTAATTAGGTTTTTATTTTTTATAAATAGTTCGAAAAACCTCGTTTTTGAGGTTATACCCTTGATTATTTTTTAGACTCTTTGGTAGACTCTTGAATATTTTTAGACTCTTGTAATTGATTGTTTGTGAATTTTGTGGATCAATCAAGTGAACTTTCGGATTTTACTCTTTCTCATTGAAGTAAGTGCATGAATTCTTATATCATATATTTGAATATTGTGATTATGACTATGGGTAACTAAACTCCATAACTAGGGTTGTGGGAACCATAGGCGAATAATGAGGTAAAACCTAACTAAAATAACAATTTTAGAATAGTGTCTTGCATGTATTGATAATTCTTTCGCTTAAAAGTCTTTTTAACGGATGGTCAACGTTAGAACTCGCCTTAATGCTACTTGCCGGACCAAGGAGGTAGATAATAGGAAAAGAATTATCAACATAGATTTAGTGTATACTATCTAATAGGCTAGTATTGATTGGTACGAGGTAATAACTTAGTCAAATATCGAATACGATGCTTAATATGAGGTAAAGATAAGGGTTAGGAAAGCAACACACGTAGCCGGACCAAGGTGCGGAGTGAAATTTTCTAGATGCCGGACCAAGGATTTAGAAATACATAACTTATCACTTTGCATGCAAGATACTAGGAAAGAATTGTTATAGTTAGAATTATCAAGTTATGAACCTGTGGGGAACACGTAAACCCTAGTTACTTTTATTAATTGATTAAACTCCAACATTTGAAGCTGTTAGTTGTCTCCTTCAATTTCGCTAGTTATTTTCATTTATTTAGAAATAGAAAACCCCCCTTTTTATCATTTTTGCTTTCCAAGGAAGTAATTGACTGAACAATAGTAATAATAGATTGAAGTTAAGTCTAAACTATTTTCCTCATGGGAACGATCCCAACATCATTAGTTGGGTTAATTACTTGACACGACCGCTTTACTTCTTATTTGAGAAGTAAGTTTGAGCGTATCAGGGAGATCCATGTAAACCTCTTCCTCCAAGTCGCCATTTAAGAATGCATTTTTTACATCAAATTGTCGCAATGACCAATATCTGTTTGCTGCAACTGATATAAGGATACGAATCGTATTAAGTTTAGCTACTGGTGCAAATGTTTCCTGATAGTCCACTCCATATTTCTGCGTGTATCCTTTTGCTACCAGCCTCGCCTTATACCTATCAATACTTCTATCTGCTTTAAGCTTTACATTATACAACCATTTACACCCGACAATCCTCTTTCCTTTGGGTAGCGGAACCAATTCCCAAGTTCGATTTTTCTGCAAGACCTCCATTTCTTCATTCATCGCTTTTCTCCATTGCAATTTTGTTAATGCTTCCTGCACACCACTAGGAATAGATACTTTGGACAATTGATTAACAGTTAGAGCATATGAGGTTGATAATCTTTTGGTGGAGGTATAATTGCTAATATGATATTTTGAGTTGGCATTAAGATCAGGTTCATATTGTATTCTCGGTATACCTTTTGTTTTCCTGATTGGATAAGAATTAGGAGTATGAGAATCATTAGACATAGTTTCAAGTTCATTGGAAGATTAATTAAGAGGTACCTGAGGTATATGTGATTAAATAGAACATTCTTAGAGGGCTCATTGGTTAATGAAGTGAGTGTTGTACTTTTTGGAATAATTTCTCCATTGTCTTCATCTGCGACTCCTTTATTGTTATCTCTTTCTTCCCTAATTCTTTCATTGTCTTCATGTGTGACAATGTCTTGTTCCGAGATATTAGGATGTGCATTTAATCTTTCCTCGTGAGCTTCTAATTCCAAAAACTCAGTTTCTCCCCTAAATCTCCATTCATCCTAGTCTCTTCTTCGTCATTCTCCCCCTGAACAGATGAGGATATAACTCAACCTTTATAATATGGTTCTGAGAGAAGTAACATATAGTTTCTTATTTTGTGGATCATAACACCGGTATCCTTTTTGAAATTCTGAATAGCCAACAAACACACACCGTCTTGCACACTGATCCAATTTTCCTCGTAGAGCGTTAGGTATGTGAGTGTATACTGTGCAACCAAACACCATTGGCTCTAAGTTTGGTAGATGCGAAAGAGAACAAAGAGAATTGAGCTTTTGCTGCGGAGTCTCAAAATTAATGACTCTAGATGAAACCCGATTAATAAGATAAGTCGCCGACTTAACTTCCTCCCCCCAATAAATAGTTGGCATATTCATCCAAAGATAGATGCACAGACAATCTCCATAATCTGTCTATTTTTTCTTTTTGCTAGGCCATTTTGTTGCGGTGTGTATGTGCAGGATGTTTGATGACGTATACCTCGTGGCCGAAGGTATTCGTCAACAGTAGATTGCATAAATTCCATGGCATTGTCAGATTTCCAAACACGGATTTGTCGCTGATATTGAGTACCTAACATATTATAAAAATCTTTAAATGCAATATACACATCACTCTTTTTTCTAAGTAATGATATCCATGTCATCCTAGTACATTTATCTATGAAAGTAATAAAATAACGAGCTTGAGACAAAGTTTCAACTTTCGCAGGGCCCCAAATATCAGAATGTATAACAGCAAAAGGTTCAGTACATTTATTCAAACTTGGTAGATATGGAACACGATGATTTTTCGCTAATTCACAAATGTCACAGTGAAAAACTAAGGTATCTAAACCTAAAGACAAATCTAGTTTGAGTTTCTGAAGATAACCAAACGAGATATGTCCAAGCCTTCTATGCTATAACCATACATTGTTCGTGCTTTCTCAACCCCGTATGTGCGGAATGCATGGCTGAATTTCTTCTCTCCGCCTTTAGTCAATTCCAGAAAGTAGAGATTGTGTCGTTTAACACCATAACCAAGAGTCGCCCGTGTCAGAATGTCCTGAAAGATACAAAAAAGAGGCCAAAAGGTTACAGTGCAATTGAGAGAGGAGGTAACTTGGCTAACAGATATAAGATTATGATCTAGAGTAGGTACAACCAGAACAGTGTCAAGTCTTTAACCATCTGTTAAGACAACTGGTCCTTCTCCGATAACTGGAGAAGTACCACCATTAGCAGTAGAATTAAAGGGTTGAGAAGATGGTTTTAATGATTGTAATTTGCTTGGGTTTTTGGTCATATGATCAGATGCTCCACTATCTATAATCCAAGTATTATTCGTAGAAAGTGCAGTAACATTAACATTGTTATTACCGGTAATACCTGGATGCGTCATATTGACACGAGGTTCTATTTTACCATCATTGTTTGGACTATTGGTTCGTGATGTAGTCGTGGCTACAACTCTGTTTAGAATGACTTTGCGAGGTTTTTTCGAGAAATCCCACCAATCTGGATAGCCAATGATCTCGTAGCATCATTGTTTTGAGTGTCCTGATTCACCACAATGGCTACAAATAAGATTAGTATGCTTACCAGAAGGATCAGTTCGACCTTTAACGAAACTGCTACGATGGACAGCCATGGCAGAACTCTCAGGATTTAGCCGAGCACTGCCCATAGTCTGCTTTCGTTAAGCTTCTTTTCGGACATAAACATATGTACTTTCAAGGTCAAGCTTTGGATCCTTTCTTAGAATCTCACCACGAACTTGATCAAATTCTGCAGCAAGTCCATTGAGAAATATATGAACCCATAGCCTTGCCATCAGAGAATGCATCTGAAGAATACCCTCAACAGATCCATCCTGTGTGTTTGTTCGTTGATCAATTTCTTAAAAAATAGCAACCAATTCGTTATTGTACGTGGACAGGGGTCTTGCGTTCTGCGTAGTGGTGAAGGATTTTTTTATTTAGTTCAAACAATCGAGTTTCATCAGAACCATATAGAACGTTTTGGCAACTGCTTCCTAAATTTCCTTTGCCGTGGAACGCCTGATAAACCGCTACATAAGGATGGGACTCATCGAGTCAATCAACCAGCTCTTTACCCTATGATTCCCTGTTATCCATATTGCATAACCCAGTCAGTTTGTTCGGGTTTCTTTGCTTCACCGGTAAGGTAACCAACCTTATTCCGAGCTCCGATACGCATCTCCATCAATTGAGAGCATAATGAGAAATTCGTTTCATCAAGCATAACTCCTATTGGAAAGGGCGAGTTGTCTTGTTGAACTAAAATTGAGGTAGAGTTTGTCGTTGTGCTAGAGGAAGGCGTAGTATCGCCCATCTTGGAAAAAGCAAGGTTGGCGATTCAATTTTTTTTCTTATGTTTATGATTGCTCTAATACCATGTAGGCTTTAAGGTTTAGAGAATATTTTCCTATCACCTTGTTTAGTCATCTCATAATAGAGGTATATGTAGATACAAATAATACTTTGTTGACAAGTAGAATTACAGTAGGATTGAAGTATGTTTGTGTAACCACTAGGTTTCCTGAGACGTTTCCCTTGGAAACTGTAACAACTGAATCAAAGGTAAGTACATTCATATAACTAAATTTATGTTGATGTTTACTCTGACGAATTGGAAGGTTATCAATTTTTCCATTCAAGTTTGTCAAATTTGTGTTGAATATTACTTCTCATTGTGTATGAAGGAAGTAATATCTCATTCTGGAAATCTTCGAAGCAAGGTTGAAACACTTCGTATCAAGAACATAAATTTGGAAATACTCATGTCGCGGGTATCAAGATATGAATATTTGATTGATGAATTGTTTAGTTACTTCCATCCACGGACCTTGCTAGTAAGAGTGGATTCCGATGCACTAAAGTATTATAATTTTATACAGGTATCTCGACTCTTTATTAAATTTAATATTTTTCTATCTTCAATTATCTTTTAACTATCCATTTTTCCATTGTACTTATAACGTTATGAATATGTAGGTCCTATTAGATGAATTGAAAAACTGGAAAAGGGAATTGGAAAATGGCAAGCGATGCAAGAATAGTAGTAACATGTGTTGGCGTTATTTTTTGAAAGGTTTTAAGATTCTCGAATCAACTACAACACAACACATCTTGGATTCTAATGGTGATTGCCTCATAATACATGACCCAACCTCTGATATTTTTTTTGTTTTTGCTTAACATTTACGATATGCATACTTACGAAGCCTCTTCATGCTTTATTTTTCAGACATTTCCATTAGAGAAGCCGCTCGACTACAAGCTTTATTTGGACAGTTTAGAGGCAGACTCTTTTTGTTGTCATTGTTATTGTTTTCATATAAATTCTTTTGATTTTTCCATGAAAATTGATGGTTAAATAAAAACAGATGTTCTCTCTCTTCAGCTTTTCTCCTGTTAAATTTGCTTGATTCATCGGCCTGAGCATTTTTAACCTTGTATTCTTCTAGAAAAAGTTTATTGAGTGAGGATGAATATGAACAGTGTAATTTCATATAATTTATCTTTCACTTAGTCAAAATTTTGACAAGAAGCGTTGTTTAGTTTACTGTGTGAGGATGAATATGAACACTAAAATCTCATATAATTTATCTTTCACTTCGTCTAAGTTTTGACGAGAAGCATTGTTCAATATACTGTGTGAGGGTGAATATGAACACTAGAACGTTGTTCAGTTTGACGTGAAGAACACTGCTGAAACCAGCGAGGCTTCTTACCCTCGCACTTCTCAGGAGCTCCTGGTGCGTGATGTGCTCAATCCGCCTAGCAGTGCCCACAACATCATGGAAAGAAACCCCTAAAACAACCTTGTGAGCCAAACTCAGATAGGATAGATGGACATTACCTGATTAATGTACAAGTTCATTCCCTTAAATTAAAATAATAGAATCATGAAAATAATTTAGCTGAGATCCCAATGCCTTTCATACAGTATTTTCTATCAACAAAATAGCAAAATATCACATTCGGCGTTTTAAGAATTTCCCAAGAGTGGTGCTAAAATGAGGGACGTATCTTAGCCTTAACATACCTTTCCAATAAACGCTCGAATGATCGTAGTTTCTTCAAAGAAAGTTGTTCCTAATGTCCTAAGCTTCGCAAACACTATATATACACAGCTTGTACACACTTATACACAGCTCATAATTGATCTTAAATCGGCAAATTTGCCATATGGCCCCAACTTAACAAAACTTCCGTAAACTTAATAAAAACAATCATAAAAGAGTCCCGAGATGATTACCTTAGTTAACCAAGTGTGAACCTTGAAGAAACACCAATAACTACAAATTTATATCTTCAAAAACTAGCCCCAAACACAACTAATAGAAGAAAAAAACAATTGCCATGTGTAGAGATCACGTTTCTAGGCACGGGGGCAACCTTTAGGGGTAGAAATCGCCAAAAACTAACCTTCATCACGCAAGAACTCTATTATGACCCTCACTTGAGCTTTCTTTTTGGTTAGGGAGTGAAAGAAATGTTTTCATGGCTTAAAACGTTGAGTAATCCGACAAAGCACATTTTTATCCAACCCGAATTGCAACCCGGATTCTACGCTGGCAGTCCGTGATAAAACCGTCATAACTCTTTACTTCGATGTCAGTTGGATACGGAGTTTCGTGCATTACAAACTAGACTCGTAGGCCTTCGATTCAGTAGGTCACATGCATTCTAACTCTTTATATACTTGGAGAAAACATCCAAGATATTTGATAAAAAATTAAGAAAATATTATTAGAGAAACTTTGATAACTTTTGTTGATCTTAGTTTTGCTGATTTTCTTGACTTCAAAACTTTACATACGAAACTTTTTCTATTATAATGCTTGATAACACACTATTCTTATCATGTTAGACACTCATGGTCTTACCCCAAGGTATGAAATAATTTAAACCTTTCAAAGGGACGAAGTTCTATTCGAGCCATAACTTTAATCTAGAAATTTGTTTGAGGGGTCCCTTTGACCTAAAACTTTAGTATAGTTCCATAATATTGCCACTCATTTGAAATCTTAGTCTCGATGTAAGCTATACCTAGTAATATACACCTCATATAACCATGCCAAACTATGCCACATATTATGCAAGAATATAGAAAAAGCACGGGATCCTTAAAAACTGGAAAAAGAAAGAAAGATGAAAAAAATGGGAGGGGAAAGAAAAGAAAAGGAACACGAAATAAAGATTGAGTCAAGTATAATTCTGTCAAGTAATGTTCAATGGTCTTATAGATTCATGTCATGTTTACTATATAATAATTTATGATTGAGATTCATTTAAATTATATACTCATCTTAATAATAAATTTAAATTATATACTTATCTTAATAATAAATTTAAATTATATAGTCATCTTAATAATACAAACAACAAAGTTGTCAACTATTTTTATTTTTAAAAAACTATAAAATAAAGCAATTAAGTGTACCCAAGCTAATATTTTCAAGGAAAAAAATTAAGATTGACGGATATGCGGATCGAGAATTGACGATAAGACTCAATTGATAATGCAAATACTTTCAATCAGGTATATTAAATTTTCTTTTTTCAATCTTAATTTTTTTAAAAAAATATTAGCTTGGGTATACATTTAATTGTTTTATTCGATAGTTTTAAAAAATAAAAATAGTTAACAACTTTGTTGTTTTTATTGTTAAGATGAGCATATAATTTTAAATGAATTTTTTCAACCATAAATTATCATATAATACACATGACATAAATGTATACGGCGATTGAACATTAATTATACTTGACCTGATTAAGTCAAATTGGCAATGCAGACCAATTGCCTCTCCTTGGGGATTTTCAGCAAACATGTAGTTGTTGAGAGGAACGATTCCACACGTAAGGATATGTTTCTAAATATATATGTTAGAAAACCTATAAGACAAGGAATCATTATCAACCCAACCCAAGGGAAAAATTATCTTATAGTATTGGATCAAGATCAAAATGTAGATATGAGCATGTTTTCTTATGATGATTGACCATGAGGAAGGTTTTCAAATTTGTTGAGTTGTCCGGTGACATAGAGCTGAGAAGAAGAGTTGAAATTGGTGAATTAAACATGAGAAATGGTTAATAGAATTTGATATACTCCCATTTGTAGCAACATGGAGTATATATATTTCACTGGATATTCCCTAAATTTGGGGCAAAATCCTCTTGGTTGTTAGAATCACCATAGAATTTGATATACTCCCATTTGTAGCAACATGGAGTACATATATTTCACTGGATATTCCCTAAATTTGGGGCAAAATCCTCTTGGTTGTTAGAAATCACCACATCAAATTTTAGCTTGCACACCACACACCTTCTCTGATATTTCATCTTCTAGATAAGAAGAGCGAGCTAAAGGTTGTTGCATCAGATTGTTCATCGGCAAACAACTCGTGGTTGGTTTGTTGGGAATATTCATCATCTAACATGTGGGCTTGGGTAGTCGCGGCATAGCCTTCCATAGACATAACGATCCCATCCTCTGCTAGTGGCATTTCATCAAACACTTGCTCCGCATTTGAGTTTGGAAGTAGATCGATTCAAATGCATAATAATAAATAAGGTATAATATTCAAATACCTCGGTCATAGGTGTTGTCAAAATGGGCATGAGAAGGATCAACAAAATATCTTTTGGTGCAGTAGTAGTAATGGTTGTGCTCTTTAAAATGCTTCTATTCAACATATCAAAAATAGAAAAAGGACATTCCAGACTACTGTCGCTTAATAACTAAAGGAAAAATGCACATGCTCAAGATTTAAATGTAATTTGATAGTAGGTCAATTACGTCTTCCATTTATGTTTTTAATTAAGAAACACATTTTACTCTATATATCAAAAAATTTTATTTTTATTATCCGATATTTTATTATAATCTAAAAGAAGGGAATTGGATCTTACAAGGGCTAATAAGTAATATTAAGATTGGAGGTGGAGGGTGCTTACCAATTGGTCAACACTCTTTTGTCATTTTGGGTTGGGGTTGATTTTATGGGACTCACTTGCTTAAGTATTCTCATTAACTTGTTCTGTGATTGTCTGGATATTTATCTCTAAATACATTTTAATCTGAGAGCATTAGTAAGATTTTTTTGTCAAGTTCAAAGTTCCTCCATTTACATGTTATTGACTCCCATAATGTGCTCTCCGATCTATGAATTGAGTGTATTATTCGTTTTGTTTTTTTTATTTATGAAGAAACATAATTTTATTGATTAAGATATCGGGTACAATTCTGTTGATCCCTTGATTCTACTCTTCTACTAGGATTTATCCATGATTCGAGGGCCGTTAGTGGCGTATTTCTCGAACTAGAATGATTTAGATTTGACCTCTCTATATGAATAATCCATCAATTTACGAAATATTCGAGTTCTTGATCTCTTTATTCGTGTTTGATTTTCATTGTTTTGTTACTCATAAGCATCAACATGATAATGTTCTTTAGGGCTTGAAAGTCAACTTGATTGCATCATTGTTATCGTCCTCCTCGATATGTCCCTGTATCTCATAGCGTAAGATTGATTTTGCTCTGTCTGTTGGCTCATATATTCTGTCATACTCGTGCTATTGTATGTCAAAACTACTTCCAGATAATAGGACCTTACTGTTGAAAACATTCTTGCTTTAGTTTGTTATATAAATTATGAGATTTTGTATGAGCATATGTTGATTAATTTAGAGGTTCATAGCCTAGCAAATGTGTGTCAAATTAATTTTCTGTCTTGTTTAGGCTTTCTGAAATATAGAGTCATCTTTTGGCTTTACTGGTTCATCTTTGCTCTCAAAAAGTTTGTTTCCTTTAAAATAAAATGTTTAACCACTTCAGTGTTCTTTTTTTTTTTTTTGAATATGCATTGACTAATGTTGCATTTGATATTAAACAACCATAAAGATGGATTTTTATCTCAGTTTGATTTTAGAATGTGATCCTCTTCTGGTCATTGTCCAACTAATAATTAATTGTTGAAGCTACCCTTACTGTGTTTGTGTTTTGTATTTTTGTGTTTTATGTGAATTATATGTCTAGTAGATTACAAATTAATTTTTATCTCTTTTCTTTGCTACATGTGACATCAATTGGAGTCCACTTTTAACTCATCCTTACATTTCTTTGAGTCAGTCTCATCGATATTCGAGTGAAAGGGAAGTGAAATACAAGTCTTGGAAGCAAGTGTACAGGCCCCGATATCCGAAAAATGGATTTTATAAATTAGTATACATACAATATACAGGTTTCAGATGGTGATATACAGAAGATACAACAATACAGATGTATACAACGGCTGTATACAACTGATGCACAGCAAATGGGCAAAACCCATAAGTTCCAGCAGACTCAAAAATGGACCAAAAAGCCCAATTTAGGGGTGGCAATGGGTGGTGAAGGGCGGGGGCGTGGCGTGGCGGAGTGGGTTGAGCTTAATCCTCAAAATTTTAAGGAAAAATGACTGATATACACGTCTAATGTTCCTTCTATTTTTAAAAGGGAACCTCTACAATCCCTTATATCTTCAATGTATACGAGCTGCATATAAATGTATTCGAGCTATATCATGTATTTGGTTTATTTTATAATGTATTTGAACTAGTTTTTAATGTATCCGAGTTACATATTATGTATCCGATTTATGTTATAATGTATCTGAGATACTCTTTAATGTATCCGAGCTACGTATTAATGTATCCAATTTGTGTTACTTTTAAGGGATTAATGTAATTACAAACTAAAGAGGGATATATTGTAATTTCATATTAAAACTATGCGATTTCTAAAATTTATCCAAATTTTTAATTTGCCCAGCCCTACCCCACATAAAAAAAATTTCATTTTCAACCCACCCGCTTAAGTCTTTGTATTTTTTTTCTAGTTAAGTTTGATACTAAAAATAAAATTTATACAAACAAATTCATTTTTTCATTAAGTTGTATTAATTTAATAGGATAGTGACTTAGAAATAATAATTTAGAGATCAATTGGGAAACATATATGAAATTGTATTATTTTTTATTGAATCATTTTTATTTACTATCTTAAATGTTTTAGTAGTTTTAAAGAAAATATGTTAATAAATAATGTTTTATCACTCTTAGAATATGTAAAAAGTTTAAATTATGTTTTAACCTACATAAAATCACATATACCCACAAATCGCCCCGTCCCACATTAACTTTAAAAAAACTCACTTCTACCTGCCCGCGTTTTACCTGCCCCGCATAACCTTAAACTTGCTCCATCCCGCATAACCTTACACTCACTCTGCATCTGCCATACTCCATTGTCATCTCTAGCCCAATTACAGAAGGGACACTTACATAAATATACTATAATAAAATAATATTTACCATTTATAGCACTAATATTTTTTTTCCACTTGACCACTTTTAATTCATTTATAATATAAGTTTAATACATATTACAAAGATAAATTTAATACAAGTTTTAATGATGGATAATACATTTATCACACATTTTAATACACTTATAATACAGTGTGACAATTTTTTTACCAAATTAATATAATATATTTCAAAAACGATTATAATTCAAATATATTGGACGCATAATTCACTTTTAATACATATTACAAATTTATCACAATATTACTATAAATAGTAATAAACAAAAAATATCGCTAAAATCAGTAATTATTTTTAAAAATGTATTATTTCATCTAATTTTTCCATTACAGAAGCAGCCTGATTTGCTAGCAAAAAGAGTTAGGCCCATAGAGGGCCTAAATCCATTATTTCCCTTAATTCTGTGATTATGTTGGTGTATAGTTTGTTTTGCATTTTGTTTAATCCTAACCCTAATTTTGGTTTAACTTAATTAAATCTCTTAAAGACGAACCAGTTTTGTTATTATCACTTATTCTATTTGAGTAATTTTATTTAATTATTTCTCTTTATTTGGTCGTTTTTGACAAAGTTTACCTTTTTTCAAAATCATTTCAAGTGTTTAAGTTAAATTTTTAAATAATTTAAATATATTATTTCCTTTAAATATTTTCTAAGTTAATCAAAATAAAACAATTTTCAAGTATTAGTATAATCGTGTGTTAGTTTACACTTCAAATGTCATAAAACTCTTCTTGAATGGTCAATGAAAAAGGACAAAATTACCCCTATTCTTTGTGAAATGGTTCATAAATATCCTCCTCCACCTTTGGGATCAAAAGTACCTTAATGTTTATTTTTTGGTTCAAACAAACCCCTTATACTAACAGAACTAAAGTCAAGTTTTCACTTTTTAAAAAGAGTCATCTGACATTTTCTAATTGGTCTACAGATTTTAATTTCAAGATAATTTTATAAAAACCCACCCATACAAATTTGAAAAAATTACTTGGATGAATGTCTTTTAATAAATAATGACTGATTTTAGCGATATTTTTTATTTATTATTTTTTATAGCAATATTATATTAAATCTACAATATGTATTAAAAGTGAATTAAGTATGCAATATATATGTATATATAACTACTTTAAAAAAATATATTATGCTTGTTTGGTAAGAAGTTGACACATTATATTATAAGTGTATTAAAATGTGTGATAAATATATCATCCATCAATAAAACTTGTATTTTATGTGAATAATAAATTATTTTTTGTAAAATGAATTAAAAATGTATTAAAAGTGATAAAGTAAAAAAATATTACTACTATAAACGGTAAATATTTTTTATTTATAGTATATTGATGTAAGTTTCCTCCTTAGAAACCATCCCACTTCAGTGGTCAAAGAATTCTTGGATTCTGTCAGGAAACTATAGAAAATTAAGAAATGTGAAATGCGTGACAAGGGAGGAAAACAAAGAGGTATTATTAATAAGAATTTTGAATAAATTGTAAAGCCATTTCTTTATCATATTCTTCAAATATTTTTCTTATAAGTGTTATGACAATGACTATGCTTTTACAGTGAATTTGAGTTATTAACAACAATAAATTGCTTCTGTTGGTTAAGTAATAATTGGATTCAACAATTGTAACATGTCAGTATCAATGACTTCATATTTCAACAGTTAAGTGCTAATAGTTTAGTATTTCTCATGTATTTTGTAATGAGTCAATAGATCGAAGGAAGAAGAAAGATTCAAAGAGATTCAGATTCCGTTCGATTCCTTAAAATTGGTCTGTGGGTCAGGTCTTAAAAATTTGGCAGTGGATTTTTATATAATTATTTTGAGATTAAAATCTGTGGACCAATTAATTAGAAAATGTCACTTCGCTTTTTTTAAAGAGTTAAAACTTCACCTTAGTTCTGTTAGTTTGAGGGGTAAGTTTGATCAAAAAAATAAATATTAAGGGCATGTTTGAAATGACACTTTGATAATTGGATTTGGTGTGCCACGCCTCGAGTATACACCCTAGACGTGGTCGACACTCGAAGATCATTACTGTCCTCGAGCGAACCCTTGACCTGACTTACTTACTAAGCGTAAGAATTAACTTGACACATGATCTTTAACATAACTTCAAATAGATAAAAAGTTTGGCCAAAACGGCAACTTAAGTCTTAAACAACATCTGAATGATAAAGAAAAGACACATGAGCTACTAACTGTCTATGAAGCCTCTAAAACAAAGAGGAATGTCGGGACAAGACGACCGATCATCCGAACAACTTTAAAAAATTGAAAACCAAATGAAAGAGTCCTTTGGGATGCAAGGAGGCTCACCAACAGATTCTGAGTGCTGAACTGATCAACGAAGCGCTAGATGTTGATCCTGGTTACCTGCGTCTGCATCATCAGACGATGCATGCCAACTGACATCAATACATTGAACATACGAGTATGCGAATTGGAATGCTAAACACTAACTTAAAATTGATAAGAGTAATAAGGAACACTTACCTTGACTGTGCTCAACTCATGAATAACTTAACTCAATGTAAAACAATAAGACACACGCAACACCCCCCATATATATATATATATATATNAATATAGTAATATAGTTTATGTGGGAGATTCTCTAACCAACAACCACCACTATGAGCCTAAGTGGTGATATATCATCTTGCCCACGCTGTCAGAACTTTTCTATACTTTGCCATCATATAGAATGCTTAACTTAGTGGATCCACTAGTTTAACTTACATGATCAGCTAAAAAGTATGACCCATTAATACCCATGATGGCTACATGGTTTAAATGGAGACTTGAGTTAATATGAACTCGTATCCCTATATCGATGCTCAATACTACTCCTAAAATATACTTTAGCTCATATGTGTTTAAACAAGCTTCTTTCTTTGGGTTGAGATAATTACTGAACACTTAGCTTAAAAGTTCTCTTAGAATTGGCGTTTTCTTTTCTTGCTCAAAACTCTTTTGAGAAAACTCAGTTTCCTCTTATCTTAAATGTAAAAACATTTATAAACTCTTTGAGAATAATTAGTTCACTATAGCTTTTGAGAAATGAACTCAACTCTTTACTCTTAACTTAACTTTAACTCTTAGTCTTAAAACAAAGATTTAACACTTGTAAAAGACTTGAAAACTTTGCTGAACTTCACTTGACTTGACTTTTAACTTCGATGTTGACTTTTACTTGAAAATTGACTCTTATCAATCCTTGAATTGAGTTATGGATTCAACTATTATGATTTGTGTTTGGAAGGATTTCTTTATGCTTAGGAATGTTTCGAAAAGCCAAACTTAAGAAAAGTTACAAAATCACCGTCGGGAAGCAGGTTCGCGATACAGAGCTGCTCCGAGAAGATATTCGTGAAATTGATTTTTGGGACAAAGAGGTCCGCGACGCGGACACACATTTTTTATCCTTGCTGGAACAAGTCCGCGACACGGACTAGTTTCATCGCAACATTGTCTGATTTTTTCCTTCTTTATTTTTCATCTCTAAGCCCTCTAAACTCCCATGGTATTTTGCCCAAAATCTTTATATCATTAATATCCTCAATACCCAATGTATTTAACTCGAAAAATAACCAAAAACACGTATTAAATCAACAATAGGTATTTAACGAATCAACTATCAAGAATTCAACAATGATCAACAAGAACTTTACTTTCTAACATTCACACAACACCATTTCGCTGAATTGAAATAAGTTCGGCGTGTGGGTGAACTAAAACACTATGTGATTTCACATACTTAGGGATCACCACCGGCGAATTCCACTCGCAAGGTTTGAACATTCTTGGCGAAATCCTTGATTCTTCTCTTCTTCTCTTTTCTTTTCTCTCTTCTCCAAGCCCTAAGCGTCGTTCTAACTTTACCAAACTGAACTAAGTCTGATTTTAGCCCAATTAGATCCTAAAATTGAATTAATTAAATTAGGTAATTAAAAGAAAACTTTGCACTTTCCAAATCCGGATTGGACTTTCCTTAATCTAACAACCCAACTTCCGAAAGACATAACTCACTCATACAGACTCAAAATCGCCCAAACGTGGCGGCGTTGAAAAGACCGTTCCAAGAAATTTCCTATCATATTTAGAACTACACCCAAATCATCCTGAGCTAGGTGTTATGATCGTTTAAAAATTACAAAAATTTACTTTCTTAACTTAAACAAATTTTCCAGATTTGTTTATACTTTTCAAAAATGATTATTTTCAAGGTCTTAACTCCTTTCTAATTATTTTGAGTTGTGAGATATTACAATATCCCCCTAGGAACATTCGTCTTCTCGAATAACAGAAATGGCCTTGTTGTACCTCACTCTCGTCTTCAATGGGGTCTTCTCTTTCTTTTTTGGGAGAGTATGCCAATATGATCTTAATGAGGTGCGGGGCTTTGCATCTGACATTCGTTGGGCTTCTCTCTACAACTTCTTTTGTTGTCAACTTGCGAACTTGACGATCTAAAATCTTAAACTGAATCTCTTCATAAGATAAACTATCCTTGATCTCAATATTTTCAGTTGGTATGATCAATGTTGGATCGCCCATTCACTTCTTCAACATAGATATGTGAACACCGGATGGACTGCTGCTATCTCTTGTGGTAGCTTTAACTCATAAGCTACATTGCCAATCCTCTTGGCTTTGCGATAAGGTGCAATATACCAGGGACTAAGTTTCCCCTTTTTACCAAACCTCATAACATCATTCATGGGTGGAACCTTAAAATATACCCAATCCTCTACTTCGAACTCTAATGATCATCTCCTAACATCTGTGTAGGACTTTTGACGACTCTGTCCCGTTTTCAACCTCTCTTGAATCACCCTCACATTTTCCATAGCTTGGTGAACTAACTCTGGCCCTATCAATCCTGCTTCACTAATTTCAAACCATCCAATAAGAGATCTACATCTTCTTCCATAAAGAGCTTCATATAGAGTCATTTGAATGCTAGAGTGATAACTGTTGTTGTAAGCAAATTCAAAGAGAGGTAGGTGATTATCCCTATTCCCTTTGAAATCAATCCCACAAGTCCTCAACATATCTTCTAATATCTGAATGATACGCTCTGCTTGCCCATCTATTTGAGGATGAAAGACAGTACTAAAATTAACCTTTCAACCCAAACCTTTCTAAAATAATTTCTAAAATTGTGCATCTCTATATGAAATAATGGAGACTGGAACTCCATAAAGTGTTATCACCTCTTGGATATACAACTTGGCATAATCTCCTGCTGAATAGGTAGTCTTCACCAGCCGAAAATGGGTTATTTTCGTCATTTTGTCGACAATCACCCGAATAGAATCATGATGTCTGCGAGACCTTCGTAAACCTTCCCAACTTCTATTTCGAAACTTCTATATTCTGCGCTAAACCACTGGGCCTTTGGTATTCAACTTTCACTTTTTGACAATTTGGACACTTAGCAGCAAACTCTGGGATGCCCTTCTTCATTCTATTCCACCAATATACTTCTCTCAAATTGCGATACATCTTGGTAGAACATGGATGAATGAAATATCTGGAGCTATGAGCTTCTTCCATGATCCTCTGTTGGAGTTCATCCAGTATTGGTACACACAATCTACCTTGGTACCTCAATACACCGTCCCCCCTTGTTCAAAAGCTAATACTCTTTGCTTATGAAAATTTGCCTTCAACTCAAGCAAAATGGAATCTTGGTCTTGCTTCTCTTTTACCTCTGACACTAATGATGATTCAGCCCTATTCGTCACCACTATTCCTCCTTATGTGGAATTCATACGTCTGACCACCAGGCGTGCAAGTCTGTGCATATCCTTGGCTAACTCTTTCTTTTCTTCCTAAACATAGGCGCTACTACCCATAGATAACCTACTTAAAGCATCAACAACCACATTAGCCTTACCTGGATGGTAAAGATTACTCATGTCATTATCCTTGAGTAACTGTAACCACCTACTCTGTCTGAGATTAAGCTCTCTGGGTGAACAAATACTGTAGGCTCTTGTGATTAGTGAATATATCAACCTGAACACCATACAAATAGTGATGCCATATCTTCAAAGCGAAAACTCCAGCAGCCAACTCTAAGTTGTGGGTTGGGTAGTTCTTCTCATGAGCCTTCAACTACGGGAGGCATAAGCTATAAATTTGTCATTTTTGCATAAGGACACAACCCAAACCAACTCAAGATGCATCACAATACACCACAAAGTCTTGAGTACCTTTCGGTAAAGTCAAAACTAGAGCGGTAGTCAACCTCTTCTTCAATTCCTGAAAGTTTTTCTCACAAGCTTCAGACCATTAGAACTTCAATGTTTTCTAAGTCAAATTCGTCAAAGGATACGAAATGGACGAGAAACCCTTTACAAATCTTCTATAGTAGCCATCCAAACAAGAAAACCCTAATGTCAGTTGGAGATGTGGGTCTAGGCCAATTTTGCACTGATTCAATTTTTAGAGTATCAACTCTAATACCATTACCATAAACTATGTGTCCCAAGAGCGCCACAAAATCAAGCAAAAACTCATGCTTAGAGAATATGACATACAACTCTCTATCAATCAAAGTCTGAAGAACTATTTAGAGATGACTAGCAGCATGATCTTCTTCATTCCTTGTTGTTGGTGCATTAGTCAAACCAAAGGACAATGACCAAAAACTCATAATAACCATATCTGGTTCTAAAAGTTGTCTTTGGAATATCACATTCCCTTACTCTTAACTGATGATAGCCTGGTCTGAGGTTAATTTTTTAGAAACAGAAAGCACCTTGAAGATGATACAAAAGATCATCAATTCTCGAAAGAGGATATTTATTCTTGATGGTAACCTTGTTCAACTGACGATAATCTATACATATCCTAAGGGAACCATCTTTTTTTCTCACAAATATGACAAGAGCGCCCCAAGGTGAGACACTCGGTTGAATAAGGTCCTAATTTAACAAACCCTTTAACTGCTGCTTCAACTCTTTTAACTCTGCTAGTGCTATTTTGTATGGCGGAATAGAGATAGGACGATTATCTGGAAGAAGATCTATATAGAAGTCTATCTCTCTCACAAGAGGAACTCCGGGATGATCATCTAGAAAGAATTTTGAAAACTCTTTTACTGCTGGGACTTTCTGAATAGAAGGTACCTCAGCACTTGAGTCATTAACTCGGACTAAGTGACCGATACAACCTTCCGAAACTAACTTTTTCGCCTTAAGGTACGAAATAAAATGACACTTAGACACTGCTGAACTACTACTCCACTCTATGACTAGATCATTAGGAATCTAAAACATGACAACTCGAGTTCTACAATCTATTAACGCATAACAGGCATGAATCCAGTCTATACCCATAATGACATCAAACTCTGCCATGTCTAACTCAATTAAATCAGCCATGGTTTTCTTGTGGTTGATTGAAACATGACAATAACGATAGACTCTTTCTACTAGAATAGACTGCCCAACAAGTGTAGAAACACAGAAGTGTTCACAAAATTTCTCTGGAAGAATTATAAACCTATTTGCAACATAAGGAGTTACAAAAGACAAACTTTCTCCTGCATCTACCAAAGCATAAACATCAAAAGTAAAGCCTTTGATCATACGAGTGACAAAATTTAAAGAGTTCTCTTGCTCCTGGCGACTAGTAATTGCATAGAGGCGGTTCGCTCCCCCGCCAGTTCCATAAGTAGCTCCTCTAGGTGCAGCCCTGTCTGGTGGTGCAACTGATGAAGATTTAGCTCTATTTCCCAGATATCCACTCTGTTTCCTATTCTTGGGACACTCTTTCATGAAGTGACCCTCTTGACGAGACTTGAAGCAACCTGTATAGCCATCACGACATTTATCTTGGTGGGTTCTACCACACTTAGCACATGCAGGAGCCCAACTACCTCCTTGTGCCATACTTCCTTGAGAAAGTGCTGGTCTAGCTCTAAATTTCTGTGAATTCTAGCCATCATGCTCACCTCTGTTTCTTAGGTGTAGGTTCACTAGCAGATGATGATGCTGGTCCCTTTTTCTTCTGAATAGATGAACGATTCACACATATTTTCTACAGCCCAAACTCATTCCCAGTCTTAGCTTTCTTACTTCTATACTCTTCTCTGTCTCTAAAATTCTCCTCTTCAAACTGCTGCACATAAACCATCAATCTTGATATGTCCATATAGCCTATCAATATCATAGCCCTGCCCTCTTTGCTTGATGAAAAACCCAAGCCAACATCAAATGAGATCATTCGTTTCCTCATGTCCTTATCCATTTCAGGAGCATAGTGAGACAACTGGGTGAAGCCATACTCATGAGCACTCAAGGAATCTTGCTCAATGTAAAAAATTATCGTATATTAGCCTCTTTCAAGTCTTGGGAAAAGAAACTCCCAAAGAAAGCTTCCTCAAAACAGGCCCAACTCGGATGTGGCGCATCCTCATATCTACCCTCTTTCCACTGATCAAACCAAGTCCTAGACATATTTTTCAGTTGATATGCAACTAGCTCAACCCTTTTAGTGTCAGCAATATGCATCACATCAAAAACCTTCTTATGTTCCTCAATGAAATTCTCTGTGTCCTTTGTAGTGCTTGAACCAGTAAAACATGGAGGATTCATTCTCAAGAACTCGCAAATCCGAGAAATGTCAACCTCTTCTTGTCGAGCTCCTCTCTGATTTTCAACCTGATTAGTTACAACTTGGCTCAACATCCTGATAGCCTCACGAAATTCAATATTTGTGACTTCTCCTTGAGTTTGCACATTTGGTGCATTAGGTACTTTTGGCTCTTCGACATTCCTCCTAGCTGGACGACCGCTGACTACACTTCGTGGAGGAATGATAATCTGAAAATACACACAAGCACGAATTAGAGGGAAACTTTTTACGTATCAAATTCTAACACATGAAATGATATGAAAGAAGTGATATAGTTCCTAAATATCGCAGCCTCAAAATTATAGATGTGGCGCGCTTCACACAGATAACTAGGCCTCTACAGACATGACTTCATAGACTCCTTAGGACTTTTAAACTCTACGCTCTTATATTAAGTTTGTCACGCCCCGAATCTACATCTTAGACGTGGCTGAAACTTGAAGGACATTGTTGTCCCCGGCTGAACCCTTGGCCTAACTTATTTACACAGCGTAAAACTTAACTTGACACATTATCTTTAACATAACTTCAAATAGATAAAAAGTTTGGTCAAAACGACAACTTAAATCTTAAACAACATCTTAATGATAAAGAAAAGACATATGAGCTATTAACTGTCTACGAAGCCTCTAAAACAAAGAGGGATGTCGGGACAGGACGACCGATCATCCGAACAACTGAAAAGCAAATGATAAAAGAGTCCTTCGGGATGCAAGGATGCTCACCAATAGACTCTGAGTGCTGCATGTTGATCCTGGTTACCTGCATCTGCATCGTCAGACGATGCATGCCAACTAACATCGGTACATTGAACGTATGAGTATGCGAATTGGAATGCTAAACAATAACTTAAAATTGATAAGGGTAATAAGGAACACTTACCTTGACTCTGCTCAACTCATGAATAACTCAACTCAATAAAAAGCAATAAGTCACATGCAATACATATATCTAAAGCTTGTAAAGCAATGTAAACAACTTACTTAATTAAAGAAATGCAATAACAAACTCAACTTTACTTATATAATAAAGTAGAGAAAAAACATAAAGTAACCATTGAAGTTGTCCCGGATTTTTAAAAAGACACTTTAACTTTGTAACTGTCCTATTACCCCACTAAACAATTATGAATCGATATTATTATACCATTTTTCGATTAGCCTCAAATTTTAATAAGCAAGTGTTTTCATACACCAATCAATATATGACACGTGTTAATTTAATTAAAAATATATATTTTTTTTCATTTTAAGTTTTTCCTTTTATCTTTTTTTCCTTTATTTCTCTCTCTCTATCTTACTTTTTGAATTTTAATTTTGATTTATTTTAAATTTCGTTTCATCTTCCACCTCTCTCCATTTCTTTTTTTTTCTTCACCTCCCACCCCACATGTCAAATTGAACCTCACTTCCACTTTATCTTTTGTTTTCTTTTTCTTCTTCGTTTCTCCGGTCAAATTCTCTTCATACTATTATTTAGACTTTACTAAATTATTGATAACAAAATTAATTATTTTTCTAAGAAAATTTAAAATTACAAAGTATCATCAACTACTCATTTTCATATAAATTCAGAATTAGAAATCATAATTTTGAAAGGAAAAAATTATTTCCCCGAAAATTGAAAGAACTTAATTGAAACTTGATAAAACAAAAACTATATGATACTCCTAATGATCTCATTCATTTATCTCATTTTCATATAACTTCAAAACTAGAAATGATAATTTTGAAAGAATCATAATTCTACGAAATTTGAAAAATTTTAATTAAAATTTGGATAAAAAACTAAATAATACCTACTTATCACTTGAAATCTAATGTGCTTATCAAATTGTTCAAATGTAATAAAATATTTAGATATAGTTTTAAATTAAAGATAGTTAAACTAATAGTCGTAAAAAGGGGAGATGACATTGTGATAAAAAGTGACATTTAAAGTGAGGAGTTTCAATGAAGATGAAAAATAATTTTTGAAGAAGAAGGAAGAAAGAAAAAGAAAAAAATAATAAGGAGAAAAAGTTAAAATAACAAGAAAACATGAAAATGTACTTTATAGCAAAATACTTGTAAAAATAAAACTATATTTGTTTTTTTGTTTGTTCACGCTCTTTAAGAGAGTGCATAGACTTTTCATGCCAGGTGGACAATAAATGACGCAATAATATCAGTTCAGAATTATTTACGGGGGTAATAGGACAATTGCATAATTTAGGTGACTTTTTAAAAATTGGGGACAACTTCAGGTCTCACTTTATTTCTTTTCTCAATAAAGCAATATAGTTTATGTGAGTGATTCTCTAACCGACAACCACCACTATAAGCGTAAGTGGTGACACAACGTCTTGCCCACACTACTAGAGCTATCCAATATTTTGTCTTCATATAGAACACTTAATTTAGTGGATCCACTAGCTTAAGTTACGCGATCATCTAAAAATTATGACATGTTAATACCCATGATGGCTACACGATTTTCATGGAGACTTGACTTAATATGAACTCTCATCTCCATATCGGTGCTCAATTACTCCCCAAATATATTTTAGCTCATATGTCTCTAAACAAACTTCTTTCTTTAGGTTGAGATAATTACTCAACACTTAGCTTAAAAGCTCTCCTGAAATCGGTGTTCCCTTTTCTTACTCAAAACTCTTTTGAAAAAACTCAGTTTTCTCTTTTCTTAGATGTAAAAACAAATATAAAATCTTTGGGAATACTTAGTTCCCTATAACTTTTGAGAAATGAACTCACTATTTACTCTTAACTTAACTTGAACTCTTAGTCTTAAAACAAAGATTGAACACTTGTAAAAGACTCTTTAAAACTTTGGTGAACTTCACTTGACTTGACTTTTAACTTTGATCTTAACTTTTACTTGAAAATTGATTCTTAATCATTCCTTGCATGAATTATGGATCCAAGGATTATGATTTGTGTTTGGAATGACCTCTTTATGCTTAGGAACGATTTCAAAAATCTAAACTTAAGAAAAATTACGAAATCACCGTAGTGTTGCGGAGCTGATCCCAGAAGATATTCATTAATTTTATTTTTTGGGACAGAGAGGTCCGCGATGCGGACACACATTTTTGACCTTTGCTGGAACAAGTCCGCGACACGGACTAGTTTCACGCAACACTGCCCGAGTTTTTCCTCCTTAGTTTGTTATCTCTAAGTCTTCTAAACTCCCATGGTTCTTTCCCCAAACACTTAAGATCATTAATGCCGTTGATACCTGATGGACTTAACTTGAAAAACAACCCAGAAACACGGATTAAATCAACAATAGGCATTTAACGAATCAACTACCAAGAATTCAACAATGATCATCAAGAACTTTACTTTTTAACATTCACACAACACCATTTCGCTGAATTGAAACAAGTTTGGCGTGTGCGTGAACTAACCCAACACTATGTGATCTCAAATACTTGCTTAGAGATCACCCCCGACGAATTCCACTCGCGAGGTTTGAACGTTTTTGGCGAAATCCTTGATTCCTCTATTCTCCTATCTTATTTTCTCTCTTTTTAAGCCCTAAGCGTCGTTCTAACTTTACTAAACTTAATGAAGTCTAATTAACTTTACCCCAATTAATTCTTAAAAACGAATTAGTTAAATTAGGTAATGAAAAGACAACTTGGCCCTTCCCTAATTCGGATTGGACTTTCCTTAATCCAACAACCCAACTTCCGAAAGACATAATTCACTCATACGGACTCGAAATCGCCCAAACTTGGTGGCATTGGAAAGATCCTTCAAAACCTTTTCTATCATACCTGGAACTACACCTAACTCATCCTAATCTAGGAGTTATGATCGTTTAAAAATAATTGAAGACAAATTTTTCTAGATTGTCTATACTTTCCAAAAACGATTATTTTCAAGGTCTTAACTCCTTTCTAGTTATTTCGAGTGGCTGGATGTTACATGGTGCAATTGGTGTAGTTAAACTGTCTTATCCTGTTTGGAAGGACATGTAATTACTTGGTCAACAGGTAACTGGTGTAATTGGCAGAGTGTAATTACACTCTACAATTCACTGGCAGAGGTTGTGAATTGCTGGTAATTACAAGATGTAATTACCACCTGATTACCTTTAATTTCTTTTTTTTTTAATTTCCATTTTTTATTTTTTTTAATTTTTAAAGTTTTATTATTTTATTTTAATTTCTTTTTTTTATTATTCTAAAAATTTGAAAAAAAATTATTTTTTATTTTATATTATTATATTTCATTTTCTTCTTGTTCTCAATCTTACTTTACGTGATTTTATGTAATTGTATTCTATTATCGATTTATTTATGTCATCCTTATTTTCTCATTAGAATAATTTATTAGTATTCTAATATTTAAATGGAAATAAAATTTATTATTAAGAAAGGTTATAGACTTACGTTTTCTTTATTAAGAAAAAATAAAAATAAATTATATTTACTGCTATGTTTGAATTTTATAAGAGTATTATGTTAAATTCTTTGTTTCGAATTTATAACTTATGTTATATTTTCAGTTCATTTGTTTTAGTAATATTGAATTTACATTGCACATCATGTTTTAATTAGACTTGATAGATTATATTTTTGTCAAATATTTAATAATTTATGACATTTTATTGATATATTATTTTTTTTATCAAACATGCATTTCACGATGTTCGTAGAAATTTCATACTTTTAGTTGTTACGATCAATGCAATTGACATATTTTTATTTGAAAAATATAAATTGTTATTTTTTCATAATATTAATTAATATATTTTAAGAAAAGAATATATATCTTAGATATTTCATTTAATGTCATTTATAAAGTTATTTATTTGTCTAGTATAAATTTTAAATAATTATTTTTTATTTTTAAAACTTATTATAATTTATGATTGCAATTGTGCATCCAAAAAGAACATGTGTAGTTACAGTGTGATATCCAAACAGGATGTGTGTAATTACAGTGTAATTACACTATGACAATCAAACAGGTTAGTGTAATTACTACATAGTGTAATTACTAGGCTGATAATTACTAACCTAGCAATTACATCACTTTCAATTATCAAGTGGCTTTTCAAACATATCCTATTTTTGGACCCAAAGGTGAAAAGGGGGTATTTACGAACCATTTCTCAAAGGATAAAGATATTTTTGGCCCTTTTCTAAAGGGTAAATGAGAACTTCAAACCTTTTTCTCTAAATGCTTAGACTTTTCCTATTGAAGTCTTTAAACTCAAATTTTTTTGTATTGTTTTATAAAATTAAATGACTAATTTTTAAAAATTAATAAATTATTTTTTCTCTTAGAGTTGAATTGAGTTTTGAAAACCAGTTATTTCTCATCGTAACAATCTAGATTCTCAACAACCTAAATGTAGAGCTTCTTTGTGTGAAAAATAAACGAAGAATATAAAGATGGATGAAATATATATACATATACATATACATATATATATATA
>NC_028641.1:24005346-24010251 GCF_001406875.1 Solanum pennellii | reverse complement strand
TCTATTATATATATATATATATATATATATATTATTTTTTAAAATAAATGAGTTATAATTAATATAAAATATTAAAGGGGAAAACTGGCGCTAGTTGGGATTGAACTGAAAAATTCAGTGTTGAAAGCTTGTCTTCACTGAATCATCTACTCATTTTAAAAATGGGTGCCGTCAGCTAATATTAATATATTCTTTAATATTTACACAAGTAATATTTCAAGTTTAGTCGAATGATCACAAATTTTCATGACCTAAATTTAATATATAAATTCGCTCTTGATTTCACCACAATCCATATTGGTATTGTTACATAAACTTTATTGCTATGTTAAATGGAAAAGATGCCTAATTAGACAATCATACCATATCTATTCAATGGAGTTTTTGGCCAAAAATATTCATAAACTATGCCCAAACTTATACTACATCCTTAAATTATTTTTTTTGACAGAAACATCTTCCAAGTATTTGAAAGTTAGCAATTTTCACCCTTTTGTTATATATTATCAAAAAACTAAAGAATCCTACAAAAACATGATGTCATACCCCGATCCTACACATTGAGCGTGAATGACACGAGAACCATTGGAGGCCCCAAACTAAACCCTTGGTCTGGATTACTTACACAGTGGAAGACTTAACATAATTGTACTCTTTAAAGTAAACTGAAGGCTCAAAGATAACTGAGAATTATTAAACTTACATTCATTGGCCAGAGTAGCAACTCAAGTCTCAACATAATAGAATGAAATATGAGACTAAAGATTTAACATCTGAGTGTCTACGAAGTCTCTAACAACTGAGATGGACGTCGATACAAGACCCACGATATCCTAATGAACTAAACATACTGAAAACAATAAAAGGTATTCTCAGGAAGCGAGGAGGCTCACCAACAAACTCTGAAGCTCAACTAAAATCAACAATGAGCTGGATGCTGATCTTGGTTACCTGTATCTGCACCATAACAACAATGCAAACCAAATGACATCGGTACATTAAATGTACGAGCATGCGTGGGAAAATCTAAAACAAGACATAAACTTGAAAGGAACTGAAAGAACAAACATAGTCTCACTCAAGTGAAGTAAACACATTTCAATATAAAGTAGAAATATAAATGCAGTATTGAGAAAAGCTTTTAGAACATGGATAACAACATTGTGTATTTAGAAATACAATAGAAACTCTGTATGTTAGCAAAGATACAATATAAACTCTGGAATGTATATAAAAATACAATTTACTTCTGTGTATATAAGAATACAAAAATACTTCTGTGGGATTTTTTTCTGACTAACAACCATCACCTAAGAGCTAATGTGATTATACAACGTTTTGTCTCACGCTGCCAAGGTCGTCCTATATATTACCAAGGATATAGAACCTGACTACTAAGAGGATCCACTAGTATATGCTAAAAAGCACTAAGAAATCATCTAAAAAATATGCCCCTTTTCTACCCATGATGTCTACATGGTTTATGAGGGTTGTGAGTTGTTTGAACTCTCCTTAAGATCAGTGCTCAATACCACTTCCAAAATATAATACTAGTTCTATGTTTTAAAACATAACTTTTTTCTATGGTTTGAGATAATTTCTCAAAATTTAGCTCAAAGGCGCTTTTCGGAAATCAAAGTTTCCTCTCTTTCTTAATTATGACAACATTTACTTTTTACTGAAAAACTAGTTCAAAGACTCTTTTGGAAATCAAAGTTTCCTCTCTTTTTTAAATATGAAAACATTTTACTATTTGAAATTACGTAGTCCCTATATGCTCTTGTGAAGAAATGAACTTCAATATTTATTCTTTACTCAACTAAAAACTCAAGTTTTAAAACAAAGTTAAAACATTTGGAAAAGACTTTTGGGAAACTCTATGAACTTTTCTTGACTTGACTCTTAACTTTCCTTGAATTAAATTATGGATTCAAGGCCTATGATCTCATGTTATGGATGATTTCAAGTTGTTTAGACGTGCCTTAGACTGTAGAAATCAACTAGAAACATAGGTATGCTTTAAGGGAACTTAATCGGAAAGAAGTGGAAAAAGATAGAAGAAATAGCGTCCTTGGTGCTCTGAGTGGCGCCAGGCGCTAGAGCCCAAACTTCAGAGTCTGGGTTGGGGCGCTCTGAGTGGCGTGGCACCCCAGAGACCAAACTTCATACACTAAAATGGGGCTCTGACTGGCGTGCTCTCTATGCCCCTACCTAGAAAATCTCCATTTTTTCTTGCTCGTTTTTCAATTCTAAACTCCTTAGATTCAATTTTTTTTCTTTCTCCAAACACTTATATTCGACTATATAACCAAAATATGCAAGAATCTACTCAAAACGACATCTCATTTCATGAATCTAAATCAAAAACTCCTCAAAAACTTCAAAAATCAAGAACCAAATAGAACTTCAAACAAATCCATCAAGAACTCAATTTCTACACTTTCAAGAACATAATTTCGCCGAATAAGATCCTGATTGGCACGTGGGTGAACTAACCAACGCTATGTAATCTCATATACCTTGTAGAGATCACCCATTGAAGAAATCCGTAATCAATTCTTCAAGAAATTGGCGATTCCTTGCCTTTTCTTCTCATTTCTCCTCTTATTTTCTCTTCTCTCAAAACCCTAACTTATTTTCAATAGGGTAAACTGAATCCTATAAGTTTAGAACCCAAATTAATTATCAAAACAAATTCAATTAATTGGGTAGTGAAAAGACCACATTGCCCTTCTAAAATCCGATTTTGACTTTCCTTATCTAGACAATCCAAATTCAAATTGGCATATATCCCACATACAAACTCGAAACTAAGCAAACTGGGAGGCGTTAGAAAGATAATTCATAAATATCTCCTACAATATCTTGTATCATACCTAACTTATCTTGAGTTAGGATTTATGATCGTTTGAAGTTGACCCAAAACTCATACTTAGTTTAACTTTGTCAAACTTTCCAAAATTGATTATTTTCAAAAACGATTTCTTTCTAATTATAGTTCTTTCTTGTTACAAGGTGTTACAATATCTTTCCCTTTGGAACATTCATCCTCAAATGAGATTAATCTTAGCAGGCTAAGGGCATAACATCTAACATCTAGCTTAAACACTTAACAAGCAAAATGCAAATACAATATGCCAACTTAAAAATAAATGCCAAAGAAAAGAATTAGTACCTTAATTTGAAATTTCTGTGGATTCGAACGGATGTGGATATCTCTTCTTCATATCCTCTTCAACTTACCAAGTCGTTTCCTCAACAAACTGACTTCTCTATATAACTTTGACTGATGCTACCTCTTCTGTTTTCAACTTGCGAAGTTGACTATTTAGAATTTGAACAGGAATCTCCTCATAAGATAAGTTATGCTTGATACCAATATCTTCAGTTGGTATGATCAATGAAGGATCGCCCCTACACTTTTTCTGCATTAAGATGTGGAACACTGGAGGAGCTGATGCTAACTTTTATGGTAGCTCTAACTCATACGCTACATTGTCAATACTTTTGGATATCCTTTTAATTAGAAATTTCGAGTTTAATTTTAAAAAAATTGAAAAATTTCCGTTAAAAGTGTGATAACTGAATTAGATATGAATTTATTTTACAATTTCAAAATTCAAAAATTATGTAAAATATATAAAGAGTGGACTACATAAATTTCACTAGTTTAGGTCCTAATTATTAGGATTCATGCTAGTTTTAGATATTCTTTAATATATCATATTTTTTTCTTGAGATACATGTATCTTAACTTGATAGATACACATATCCAACAAATTTAAAAAGTGAGATACATGTTTTATTCATTTGAGTCAAATAGTTGTAACTGATTTTCTTAAATAAAGGACTAATTAGCTACTCTAATAGATTTTCAGCATCTCAGTTATCAACTATATCAATTTTTTCAAATAGATTGAATTCATAAAATCAAAATAATTGTAAATTTCATCTTATTGGCAGAAAATAGTTTTTAATTCAATTCTTAATTACATGTATCTATATGTTTATATTATAATATATATAATAATTTATCTGAGATACATCTTACCTATAATAATAATGACGCATGTATCTGAGGTTATTTTATTTAGAATGATTTCCATAAGTATATTTGTATCTATTATATGTGATCATGTATTTAAGTTATATCCTTTAGATAAATTTGTATATAAAAACAACGTCTTCCATATTGATAAATTCTTAGTTACATACAAATTCATGTATATACCTAATAAACATATGAAGACTAATTGCATATATACAATGAAAATAAAAATATACATTAACTTGTTTATATACATTGGATACATCTAATAAAACAAGATTCAAAACTTTTAAGACTAAGATACATAACATTAAATTTCAGAAGAAATTAAGGTGGGATTCATGAGGTTGGTTTTAATTATGATTTGTTGGTTTGGATTATGATTCGTTGGGATTTAACATGGAGAACATTGTGTCGATTTTTTTGATTATTTTAAGATCTGATATAGATTATAACTTATTTTTTTGGATGGAACAGTGTTTTGGTATATATACCATATCTGAAAAACAGCATGTAAATGTATATGTCACGACCCAAAACGAGTCGTGAGTGGCACCCACACTTAGCCTACTAGGTGAGCGAACCAACAAATCTAAACCCCAACATTTACCAATAGTTCAACTATAATTAACAGAAATAATGCGGAAGACCCAAAACTTATTAATGTAACCAAGTAAATAAGCTTCTAAAGTTTGACACTTATTATCCCCAAAATCTGGAAGTCATCACATCAAGAACATCTATCCTCAAATTACCATGTCTAAGAGTATTTAAGAAACCAAAATAAGTAAAAAGATGGTCCATGTCCGAAATTCAAAGACATCAAGACGTGAAGGAGAGAATCCAGCACGAGCTAG
>NC_028641.1:23999668-24004962 GCF_001406875.1 Solanum pennellii | reverse complement strand
TGTCGGAACGTGACACTCCGATCCAAGAATACCGTGTCGGAACGTGACACTCTGATCCAAGAATACCGTGTCGGAACGTGACACTCTGATCCAAGAATACTTTTAATTTATCCTTTATTATCACCGCTTTCAATTCATTGTTATATCATTTTCATCAAGCCTTCTTTATTCAAGGCATCACTTAGATGGAGAGGGTTAGAGAATATAAATTCTACGGTCTCAGGATTTCAGACCAATTACAAACCACACTACCAAATCACACAATCACACAGTCAAGTACATAGAGAACTTCACAATATCATTCAAGGCATATCAATCACTATTAAGAGTTTACTATCAAATAGCATAAACCATAACCTACCTCCACCGAAGAACCGAAATCAAGCAAGCTACCTCCCCAACGCCTTTGCCTTCCTCAGTGCCTATGAACCTTTTCAATCTGAAGTCTAAGTCGCTTGCTTCCTTCTTTCGTTCACGCTCTCTCCTTCGTTCACGATCTCTCTTTCGTTCTCCTCTCCTGCTCTTTTTATTTTCTTCTACAGATTCTTTTTACCCTAATTATCATATAATCAATTATAAAAAAAAATGATAAAAGTAACCCACTATTTATTTCACTATTATCTTCTTTAACCACCAACTAAATAAATTATTAAAATTACCCCACTAATTTCATAATTATAATTATGAATAGTCCAAAACACCCATTTAAAATTTAGCGGAAGTCCGACCAAGTGTGGGGTTACGCAGCTTGTGACGGTCCGTCGTATCTATGACGGTCCGTCCTGCAGGTCCGTCATGAAGTTCAGAGAAGTAATCCCAGTACCCAGATTCCAAGAGTTGAAGTGTTTTGGAACGAAGACCCTGTGACGGTCCGTCGGATGTATGACGGTCCGTCGTATGTATGACGGTCCGTCCTGCAGGTCCGTCATGAAGTTCAGAGAAGTAATCCCAGTACCCAGATTCCAAGAGTTGAAGTGTTTTGGAACGAAGACCCTGTGACGGTCCGTCGGATGTATGACGGTCCGTCGTATGTATGACGGTCCGTCCTGCAGGTCCGTCATGAAGTTCAGAGAAGTAATCCCAGTACCCAGATTCCAAGAGTTGAAGTGTTTTGGAACGAAGACCCTCGACGGACCGTTGTGCCTATGACGGTTCGTCATACTTGCCGTCGAGGGAAATGAAGAGAGCAGTAGAAGGAATTGCACAAGTATGGGACGACGGTATCCATGACGGTCCGTCGTGACCATGACGGTCCGTCGCGTGGTCCGTCGACCCAGTAAGTATTTATCAAAAATAATTCTACTGCTCAAACCGACTAAATGGGTTGTTACAGTATATGTGTTTGAGTTTTAATAAAATTGAAGATTCGCGTAATACTTGATTTATGAACAAAATATAAAAAATAAATTTGATGGTGCACTGTATTTAGTCACTAGTCAAAAAATATGTATTTATAATTATGTGGATCGTTGAAGTATGAAAGTTGTATTAATCGTGTATGAACCTTATATGAAACTTGTATTAATTATGTATGAAGTTTTTTTTTTGTTGTTGAAATTAGAATATATGTTTCTGTTTGGCATATGATGGTAAATGTTGATATAATTCTGTATGAATTTTGTATGAAAACTGTATATTTTTTTATTTAGTTATTTTTTTTTGTTTAGTTAATTATTTTTGTGATGATGAAAGCTATATTTGTTTTTTTGTTTAGTAATTTTTTTTGTTATTTGTGGATATGTGTAATATTAATGGAATTGTTGGTGAAAAATAGTATAAAATTGATCGAAATATGAAATGCTAGTTTGTTTGTCTGTTTCTGATTTGTAATGCAATGTTTGCATTTTTTTGACATTTATAGTATGAAATGTGTATTATTTTGGTATTAAATATTTTTATTTTATTTTTAATGACATATTTTCTTGGAACTGTTTTTAATGAGCATTAATTTTCCATGTTAGGTAATACCATCGATGGTTGATATGTATGTTGTTGTTGAAGGACCATAGAAGTACATAGTAAATTTAAATACAAATTGTGTAGTTGCGGGAGATTTCACCATTATGAAATACCATGTGATCATGTAATTGCAGTTCTTAGATACAAGAAACTGCATGAAACATATTTCTGTTCTGTCTTTTATAGCCTGAAGAATTTCAGAGGTGCATATGTCATCCCTGTTGAACCTATCCCATGCGAGAGTACGTGGAATATACCCAATTATATTTCAAAGCCTAAATTGATGGCACCCGGTCCAAGTAGATCAGTTAAAAAATCGCATGTTGAACGTTGGATGGAGTTTGCTGATGTGAAATTCAAAAGGTCAAAGGTTACTTGTAGTAGATGTCGTCAAGTTGGACATAACAGAAAGACATGTTCAAATTATCCTGTTAAAAAATGGTTTCATGATTTTTACTTTTTGTTACACAACATGTTTTGTTTTATAGAATGAATTTGGTATAATTAATATTTGAGTAGTTGTGATTTCTTAATATTATCCGACTATCAATAATATTGAAACACATTTTGTGTCCGTTTTCAAATTTTATTCCTATACTAATATATAGTTAAACAAGAATCGTACATAGTTCATACAAAAAGCATATATATGAAACAACTTATTAAACATATGATTGTACAGTAAAACTCTTGTTAAAATAGTTCATGCATAGATCATACATAGTTCGTACAAATTTCATACATATGGATCAAAAAATATATGATAGTTGTCATACTAAAACGATAATAAATCAAAATGTGATATCATGTTCATACTAGTAGTAATCAGACTTCATATATATTTCATCCAGATAGTAATCAGACTTCATACATAATCAATAATGGAAGGAAGATTCATACAAAAAGCCAACAAATTAGAAATGTAATGTCATGCCCATACAATTAGTAATGAGACTTCACAAAAAAGCCAACAAATTAAAAATGTAATGTCATGCCCATACAATTAGTAATCAGACTTCATACAAAAAAGTCAACAATTAGAAATATTATTTCATGCCCATACAAATAGTAATTCGACTTCATACAATAAAGGCAACAAATTAGAAATGTAATTTCATGCCCACACAATTAAGTAATCAGACTTCATACATACATCAATTTATATATCAATTCAAACATCATTCAAACACTGGTAATATGTATTAATATTGTATGAATTCTGTGTGGATTGATGTATTAGTTTGTATGACTTGTGTATAAATGTTGTATGAATTGATATATACATTGATGTATTACTGTTGTATGATTTGTATATGAAAGTACCTTAGAATTTCATTTCATGCTTTGTGTATGAATTGATTTGGTTGTCCATTTATATGACAGTGTTTAAATGATGTTCGAATTGATATATAAATTGATGTATGTATGAAGTCTGATTACTAATTGTATGGGTATGACATTATATTTCTATTTTGTTGACTTTTTTGTATGAATCTTTCTTCAATTATTGATTATGTATGAAATCTGATTATTGTCTAGATGAAATATGTGTGAAGTCTGATTACTACTAGTATGAACATGATATAACATTTTTGATTTATTATCGTTTTTGTATGACAACTATCATATATTTTTTGATCCATATGTATGAAATTTGTACGAACTATGTGTGATCTATATTATATGTTTAAAAAGTTGTTTCATATATATGCTTTTTGTATGAACTATATATGATTCTTGTTTAACTATATATTAGTACAGGAATAAAATTTGAAAACGGACACAAAATGTGTTTCAATATTATTTATAGTTGGACAATATTAAGAAATCACAATTACTCAAATATTAATTATATCAAATTCATTCCATAAAATAAAACATGTTGTGTAACAAAAAGTAAAAATCATGAAATCATTTTTAACAGGATAATTTGAACATGTCTTTCTTTTATGTCCAACTTGACGACATCTACTACAAGTAACCTTTGACCTTTTGAATTTCACATCGGCAAACCTCTTTCAGCGTTCAACATGCGATTTTTTAACTGATCTACTTGGATCCGATGCCATCAATTTAGGCTTTTAAATATAACTGAGTATATCTCACATACTCTCGCATGGGATAGGTTCAACAGGGATGACATATGCACCTCTGAAATTTTTCAGGCTATAAAAGGTAGAACAGAAATATGCTTCATGCAAGTATCCTGTATCTAAGAACTACAATTACATGAATGGTGAAATCTCGTGCAACTACACACCTTGTATTTAAATTTACTATGTACTTCTTTGGTACTTCAACAACAGCATACATATCAACCGTTGTGGTATCACCTAACATGAAAAATCAATGCTCTTTAAAAACAGTTCCAAAAAATTATGCCATTAAAAAATAAAATAAAAATCTTTAATATCAAAATAATATACATTTCATATTATAAATGTCAAAAAAAAAATAATACAAACATTGCTTTACAAATCAAAAACAGACAATGTCATATTTCATACCATGTTAATATGCAATTCAGACAACTAACATCATGTTGATCAATTTTATACGATTTTTCACCAACAATTTCATTAATATTACACATATCCACAAATAACAAAAAAAATTACCAAACAAAAAAACAAAAATCATACAATCTTATAACACTCTTAATACAATGAATTAACAGAGATTACTAAAAACAAATCAGAAAACTATAACAAATACCAACATGACGGATCCCATCTGCCACCATGTTTAATTAATATTGATAAGTTATTGTCAATCAAAATAAATCACAATTTTTTCACATAAAAAAAAACTCAGTCAAGAAAAAAAGGGAGTAAAATTTATGCAAACAGGAGAGTGAGAAATGTGATAGAGAGAAAAAAAGGAAAAATCATGTTTTAATTTGATTTAAATTAATTTGACCATTTTAAGGAAACTGAATAATTTAAATCTTTTTTGAATCCCTTAATATGTGTTAATTTGTTTATTATCCATTATTAATTAAAATTAATTCAAATCCCTGTAACGACCTGTTTAGTCGTTTTGAGCAGCAGATTTTATTTCTGGAAAAACTGGCTGAGACGACGGATCCCACGACGGACCGTCATGGGCACGACGGACCGTCGAGGGGGTCTCGTTCCAAAACACTTAGAATTCTGAAAATTGGGTACTGAAATCGACTCTCTGAACTTCGTAACGGAATGGCAGGACGGACCGTCGCAGGCATGACGGGCCGTCACAGACCTTTTACTAACATCGAGTCTCTAAGCTTTGTGACGGACCTGCAGGACGGACCGTCACAGTCGTGACGGACCGTCGCAGGCTCCGTAAGCTCACTC
>NC_028641.1:23968376-23998763 GCF_001406875.1 Solanum pennellii | reverse complement strand
CCGCAACTCTAGCCAGTCTTCATCAAGCCAGATTTCAGGGTGAGCTATTGCTTCTAGCTTGGAATGGATCTTCCTCTTCATGTCTTGATGCCTCGAGATTCCGGCATGGACTAGCTTTTTACTTATTTTAGCTTCTTAGATACTCTTAGATTAGTAACTTGAGGATAGATGTTCTTGTGGTGATGACTTCCAGGTTTTGGTAATAAATAGTATTGAGTTTTTATAAGTTATTTAATCGATTTTCATTAATGAGTTTTAAGTCTTCCGCATTATATTTTGTTATTTATGGTTGAAATGTTGGGGATTAGATTGGTTGGTTCGCTCACATAGTAGGATAAGTGTGGGTGCCAGTCGCGGCCCGTTTTCGGTCGTGACAATCCCAAAATTGGTGCTACTTACCAATTAATACATAAACGTGTTTTACCTTTTATTTTATTTAAAAATAAAATTTAACTGTAAAAATAAAAATAAGTATTTAAAAATATTAATTAGTATTTAAATAAATAATTATAGTATATTTTTAATTAAATATATTTTAGTTGATATACTATAACTCGATAATAATCTGCTATAAGTGATTTATTTTTAAAAAGTATGTTGATAACTAGATATATATAGCCTTAAATGTGTATGAGGTGTTATTTTTATTTTTTATTTTGATCAATTGTATTTGTGGTACAACAAATACAACGTGTATTCATCCTCTCTCCTCTGTATTCATTTTGATACGAATTAATTATATCAATCGTATTCGTGATACAATCTGATACAACAAATACAATTTTAGAGACTTAGTCGAAGTTTCGCTCTATAACAATCATATTTTCTATGGTATACGATATTATGCGTACCTCCCTTATTTTACTTTATTTTTCTAATCATTCTTTAAATCTATTTAAAATAAATATAAATTAATTACGATTTGACAAACTTTTCCCTCATTATAATTTCTTCGTACTAATTCATATTATTAAAGCAACAACTTATTTAATAAATATCAACTTACTTATTTACGTGTGTATATATGACATTTACTTATTTTAGTTGATTAATTATTTTAAAAGTATTTCTTAAATAAGTCATTTTTTCAATAATATGGATTAATATGAAGAAATCGATACAAAGAAGGAAAAATTATCAAGTCATAATAAATTTAATGAATGGTTAAAGAAAATCAAAACCAAAGGAGGCATGCGTAATATCATAAATCATAGAAAATTTAAGTATTATAGAACAAAACCTTGCTAAGTATGAAATTATTCCTAATTTTTTTATTATAAATTTTCTTGTATAGCCCTTTATTTCAATGTTATAAGTTACAATTAATTTCAATTATTCACTAAAAATTTTCTAACATCACCAGAAAAAGAGTTTTTACCCAAGATCATCCTTAAACTATACCCCAAACTTAAACTATATCTTTAAAGTATTATTCTTAACATAAAACATCCTTCAAGTATTTAAATTGAACAATTTTCATCCTTCTACTTGAATTTATCAGAAAACTAATAGATCCCACAAAAATTAAGTCATCCCTTACTAATTATTATTCTTAGATATGCCAAAAATAATACTGTGAACTTTTAAGGTAATTGAGTTTAGCATTATGTAAAATCTTTTGATTCGACAGTTTTATTAATCTATTTTTCATGTAATTTGATATTAAAAATATTATTAGTTTAAATATGTTTTTTCTCAGTTGAATATACTAGAATAGTGTAGAATGAAACTCAAATGTGAAACTTAATCAATATTTTGATCACTTTAATATTAGATTGATCCAAAAATTTATTAATCTAAATACAATTTGGCTATGAAAAAAGTAAAGATAATTAAGCGATGACTTCTTTTTGTTATTAAGTGAGAGAAAGTGCAGATCATGTACTCTCACACCTTCTAAATTTTTTTTTTAATTTTCATAAGCAATAATGTCTAAGATATTTAATATTTTTTTCAAAAACTTCTTGTAACAAGTAATGAAATTATGTAGAAAAACTAAGGATGTTTATTGCTAATACTTCAAGGATGTATTTTAAGTTTGAGGTATAAATGAAAGATATTTTTGGCCAAAAACTCACCAGAAAAATATACTATATGTTACCATCAATATTTAGAAGTGCAATAAATCTTATTTTTAATGTTTAAGATCTTAGTTAAAGATAGTAGAACTTTATTTAATATTTTAGAATTTTAAATTAAACTACTTAAAATTTATCGTCTATCAACAAAATTTTAAGAATAAGAACCAATGTATTCCATTGTAATAAATGGATAACATTTTATTAACTTAGAGGAACCTTTCTCAAATTATATAATAAAATATATTGACTTTTTACATATATAACTATTTTGTTTGGGTCTTTGCATATAGAATGGAACTTATAAATTTACTCTTTGCATAAGAGTGACTAGTTTTATAAGGAAAATAAGTTTTGAGGAGACAAAAATTATGACTGGTAACCCTACTATCATGGAAAAAATATTATTAAGGACAATGATTATCTTGATATATTTGGGATAAATGAAGAAATAAAATGTTAGGGATTATGAAAAAGAAAAAAAAACTCATTTATCCTATGTGTATGAAGATAGTCTATTTCTATTTTATATTACTCATATTTCACAATTTATTTTTTTCCATGTGATAGTGGGATAGTAGTCATAATCTTTCTCTCCTCATACTCACAGTTATTTTCAATTTTATGTACATTGTTTGTCTAAATCAAGTTGGTATAAAATTCAATCAATTTTAGAAAATAACATTTTTTTTAATTTTAATTTTTAATGTAATTAAATAACTTAAAAAATAACTAGTTGCTTAACCATTTAAGAAATTTTATAAATTATTCATTTAAAAATGGATAAATCAAATAAATATGTTATATTATAAAAATATTTATCATTTATAGCAACATAATTTTTCTAACTAATTATAACATTTTTTTTATTAAGAAAATTATACAATATTCGCTTCTTTCGCAACCGTTTTGCCTTTTCTTCTTTTAATTCTTCTACTTCTTCGATTCTGTCCTTCTTTTATTTTTACTCTTCTGCACCTTCATCTCTTTCTGTTTTTTAACTCTTCTATTTGTTTCTCTTGTGTAATATCCTCCTCCCTTTTTTGTTTTAATTCTTGTTCTTCTTCTTTGAATTTTTCATCTAAATAACTATATTCTCCCAATCAGTTTTTGCCCATGTCACTTTTTTTTATCCAAAAACAAGATAAAAAGAGGAAAATATATCAAAAATTTATATAAAATCACGTTTTTAAGCAGAAATTTCAAATCTTTAAAATTACAGAAGCAAGAGTTCACCATTGATGGTCATTATAAAGCTTCAAATTTTGAATTTATTATTTCAATTTTACGAATTTGTGATAAGTTTGAATAGGTGGTTCCTACAAATAATTGAAAATGTCGTTTGGAGTTTATATATCAATTTTAAGAGAGATCGGTTAAGTTTATAATTAGTTTTAGGTGAAATATTATATTGAAATGAATTAAATATAGTATTAAAATTGTACTAAAGTTGAATAAGATAATACAATATTAATGCAAATTTAATTCATTTTGAGTTTTTGATTTATTTATTAGTATTAGATACTTAGCTTGTTTAATTCATCATTGATATAACTTATCAGTTTATAGATCATTGTCATGTCTTTCGTTAGTTACGTTTTCCATTCATTTTTAATTCTCTCTTCTAATTCAACTTTAATACTGTGCAATACAATTTTAATGCAAATTTAATTCATTTCATAGTTTATTTATTTATATGTTACTATTGGATACTTGTTTAATTCATTATTAATGTAAGTTTAATTCACTTTAAAGATCATTGTCTTGTGAGTCTTTAGTTACGTTTTCCATTCATTCTTAATTTTTTGTTCTTATTCAAATTTAATACAATGTAATACAATTTTAATGCAAATTTAATTCATTTTACAGTTTTTATTTATTTATTGTTATTATTGGATATTTGTTTAATTAATTATTGGTATAAGTTTATTTCACATAAAACAATGTCTGATATTCATTTGTTACATTTTTTTTTATTTATGTTTAATTTCTCTTTTGTCTCAACTTTAATATTTGTGTAATACACTTTTAAATAAATATTCAATTCATTTTGCAACTAAGTGATTGATTGGTTACAATTGGATTACTTATTTAATTCATTATTGTTACAAGTTTTATTCAGTTTACATGCAGATCAAAGAATGCTCTTTTATTTTCTACATTCTACATTCATATTTAATTATCTTTTAATAATTCAGCTTTAATATGTTTGTAATTCATTTTTAATTCAAGTTTAATTCATGTCTCTTCATTTGTTACAACTATATTACTTCTCTTCTAATAATTCAACTTTAATATATTTGTAATACATTTTTAATTAAAATTTAATTCATTTGTAATTTTTTATGTCTCTTCATTTGTTACGATTATATTACTTATCTGATTAACTATTGATATAAGTTTTATACAGTATAAAATCGTTGACTATACTATGAAAACAAAGAAACAGAGCAATAGAAAAAGACAGAGAAAGAGCAACAAAAAAGAAAGCAATAAAAATAGGACAACAGAAAGAAAAAGAGAAAGATAGAAAGAGACGGAGAAAAAGAAAAAGAAAGAAAGAAAGGAAAAAGAGCGAGTCGGAGAAAAGAAAGAAATTTAAAAAGCGGCTATAAATGATAACAATTAAAGAGTATATTTAAAATAAATAATTATTTTTTAAAAGAAGATCCACCCACGTAATTAACCCATTAAATTTTCAATCCCAATTTTTTCTCTAGTTTTATATAATTGAAAATTTTGAAAAACATATAAATTAAATGTTGAAGATGCTTTATAAACAAACCATCTCATAATAGATGCAATACCATCCTATAGTTCCTCTCATACGAATCAAGTTATATTCATTTATAATTAAGTAAAACAACATGTTATTATTTTCTCAATAAATTAGTCCTAATTGACTTTTGGGGTTTAGCATTTTTGGCTAAGCTCACTTTTGTAAACCTTTTAAATTTTGATTATATTGAACTCAAACACAATAACTATTCTTCAAAGATATGGCCACAAAATAATAATAAGTTAATGCTATTTTTGCAAAGTGGATAGAAATTGGTGATTCACAACCATTGTACATGTATTGCTTGAAATTGCGACTCCTTGAAATAATAAAACTAACGAGAAAAAAAATTTGTCATTATTTAAAAATATTTATTTAAATTTCATAATAAATTTTTATTTTAAAAGATAATAAATTACACTAAACGCCATATAATATGACTTAATTACAAAACATGCTTATATATTCAAAATGTATGCAAAGGAGGAACCTACTATAACGAAGGCTTCGAAATTGACATCAAGTACATGGAGTTGAGATGATCTCAAGATCCAAATATACTCATGTCAAGGGCATATTTAGGTGGGGTTTTGGGTTCACGTAAAGATCTGTATATATTATTTTTAGATCATATATAATATTTCAATGTTATATTTTTTCTAGAATTTTTTTATTTGACATATAAATATGTGAATTCAGACTTAATGTATTATATGATGTGATAATGACTGCATACACTATCAAAATAAGGCCAAAAACTCAAATGTTATGCCTATTTCACTATATATTTTTTTCTTTCTAAATTTTGATAGCACCTCAGTTATTGACAATACTTCAAGTGTTCTAGTTCAATAATTTTTTTCTTTATTTGCTTTAATCCTTCAAAGTTTTCAAGTTTGATACATTTAAATTCATATTTTCTTTTATCTCTGCAAAAATTTATACGATTAAACCAAAATATAGCTATATATGTAAAAAAAAATTAAAAAAAAACTATTTTAAAAGAGAATTAATTTTGTATCAACACTTTAAAGTTTAATGAATTCACCCATAAAAACCTCATAACTAAATTGGACAAATGTATATTTTAATTTTTCCTCTTTATAATAGTACATCCATCCTCTAAAAACGTGAATCTGCCTATGTTGTTATCTTTATTTAAAGGAACAATTAATCCCAAGCTAAGTTTAGTGCTTAAATTAAGAAAGAAAAAGAAAAGAGAAGGTATTTGACTATTCGTCTAGATCCATTGTAACGGTTGGTATAAATTGACTCTTTGGTCGCCTGGCGTTCTTAATTGGATATATTTGAATTACGAGTATATATCATTTTTTAATTGATGTTTATCATCAATATTCAATTGCATTCCTACTTAATTTTAGCCTTTGATACGCAATTTGTTGAGTTACAAAGTAGATTAGCTATTCGACATATAACTATGCTTTCTTATCGATTAGACGATACCTAGTTACATACAGAGGATAAATTCCTTTTGTGTCCTGCTCGATCAGGGAAGATGTCAAAGTCTTTTTCGCGCAGGATGATAACTCAATCAACAGGATGATAACCTACTTGATTATTCTGAATCGAGTCAACGAAGTTGGTCGGAGTCACAGTGATGACTGACTTTTAATGGGTTATGCTTATATGGGGAATTTCACAAATAGCCACTAAAGATAACTTAATTAGGCTCCACAACTATAGTTTGTTAATTACGATTCGTAGCTACATGTTGGAGGAAGGAGAGAGGAAAGCGGATTATGAGATGGAGGAGAGAGGCGAGCGAGATTGGGAAAGAGAGGAGAGAGGAGAGAGGTGGGCGAAAGAGTGGAAAGGGGTGATTTATATTAGTATATCTGTCGAATTGTATGTATATGTATGTGTGTGTATACATATATATATATATCTTTAAAATTGTATATACGTACAGGTATACATAACTATATTGAGAGAGGGATGAGAGAGGCGAGTGAGAGAGGAAAGAGAGTGGGAAAATGCGATTTCTATTTGTATATCTACCATATAATTGTATATGTATAATTTGTATTTGTATATGTATAATAGCGGCGAGTGGCGAGAGAGAGGAAGATAAGAAAAAGGCACACGTAATTATAGCTAAAAAGAGGTTGCGTGAGATAACAAGATATATTCGCTAGATAGAAACAAATACATTGTATCTAAAGATAACTCAAACAAAATATATAATTATTGAAACTATCAATGCCCTTAAATTACTGGAGTTGTGGTTTTTGTGTCACGACCCAAACCGTCGTGATTGGCACACACACTAACCTTTCGGTGGGAGAACCACTACTACCTCCAGCTAAAACAAATAATCTCAAACAAGGTATTTAAGTTACGAAAGCAAGTTAAATAAACTAAAATAATGCTGAAAGAACGCCTAGAACCTGAAAGTCATTGTACCAAAACTCTACAAACAACAAGTCTAACTACACTAAAAACAACCCCTACACTAACAACTTAACCAATAGTCTGAGACCGAAAAAAGTGGACTTAAACAAAGAGAACCCAAAACAACTCGGAATAACTAGCTCAACGTTGAATTCAAAGCGATCACCGATATCCTAAGCGAGATCTGTCAACAGTCGTGTGAAGATACCTTGTACTCAACAAAAATAAAAGAAAGTGCAGAATTAGTACACAATCATCATGTATTGGTAGGATCACGCAGCTATCCCACTAGTGTAACATAGAAAAACAATTACAACATTATAACACATGCATAAATACTAAGATATTCAATACTATCATAAGAATCAATGTCACAATTCACATGCTTTATCACATAGTTTGTCCTCTCACGAAGCCCAAAGTTAAACTATTAATATGCCGGAATATGGTAATTCAAACTAATTTTCATGCTGGAACATGGCAATCGATTTCAGTTAGCATGTCAGAACGTGGCAATTCGATCCAAGTTAGTGTGTCGGAATGTGGCAGCCGGTCCCAATCACACATCACAATAACACATCAAGATCACCCATTCAATCATGATTTCACGGCATCGATATTCATATATCTTATTTCAACATCTTTGATCAATATTGCAACATGCATACATATACAAGTATCACAATGAAGCAATGCAAGTATATATCACACAATCATAGAATCATAACCATCACCTACCTTGAATTCCTAAGACACTTGAATCTTCCTTTCCAGATTTTTTCCGCTTGTTCTAGGTCTACAACAAATTGATATATACAAGGATCAACAATCAAATGTCTAATTATTCAAATTATAACAAATCCAATAACCCTACACCAAACCCAAGATCATAATACCCAAATTAGGGCTTTTTCCACCATAATTCTTTGATCAAAATTCTTCCCTATCGATAATAACCCATGGGAATAGGTTCTACGGATCAAAAAAAGATTTGGGGAGTTAAAACCTTACCTTTAGCCTCAAAATGGTGAAAAATTATTAAGAACTAGTCTGGGTCGCCTCCTTAGTCCTAAAAGTCAAAAAATACCGAATAGGGTCGTCTTAGTATTAATAAGCGACTATAAACGCGTTTGTCCGCTCCAGAGAACCCATCTCGCTGCAGTGCCGCACCAGCGGCCTAAATCCCACTACAGCAACCTGCGCCGATATAATGTACCCATTCACGAAAAGATCAATTTTGGAAGTTCTACTCGTCCAAATTTGATTTTGTAAAGTGCTTGTCATTTCAGCGAACCTTCTTTCTCCTTAATTATGATCTTGTTCTATTCTAGAAACGAGGTCATTTGAAAGTTGTGTTTTATTTTGAATCAATTGTATTACTTTAGAGGCTTGTACATGTGACAACCAGATTTTGGGGGCAGTTTTGAGTTGATTATGAAATTTCCGCATTTTATTGAAATGGTTGAGTTTTACGCTGACTTGTTTTGGTGGGATAAGACGAGTTTCATCATGTCCATTTTGGATCGTGATAGATCAACTTCATTATTTTGAATTTTAGGGTCATAGATTCACAAAATCATTTTTTAGAATTTCAAGCTTTTAAGAACTCTTTCATATGCTTTTTTGGAATTTCAACTCAAATATCAAAATTAAAAAATCAGTTGTTAAATGTCAAATTAAAACCTCCATCGCAATATCTAAACACTTTTCAGTAACATTCAGGCGCTTTCAAATGAGAGGTTATTTTCGAGTTTCAACACAAAAAATAACTTCAAGAGTTTTTCAACATTTTTCAACCTTGAGAATTAAGTTTTTAGCCTCAGTCTCGATCACATCAAAACCCAAACAATGAACTCAATCATTCAACACACAATTACTATCTCAAACGAACTTCAGTCCACTTCGAAATTGAGATTTCAAAATTCGAACAATGACTCAAACAAAAACAATAAAAAAAACTATTATTGATGTTATTATTTTAAAAATTATTGTGATAGAAATGCACAAGGAAGAACAACATATTTGACAGGAATGAATTTCTGTCATGGTGGACTGTCATGTTAGCACATATCACAAAAATAACGTTCTAAGAGATATTTGTGGTCCAAAACATAGACATCAAAGGTAGTTTTGATCCCAAACATAAATAAAGGGTATATATGAGCTATTTCGAATAGTTCGAAGGTAACTTTAACCTTTTTTCGTATTATATATAAGGTCTGAGGTTCAAACCCAAGTGACATAATTTTTTTATGAAAATACATAAAGTCCCCCTGAACTTGTCCGCATAACTCACTTTAGCACTTTAACTTTACAGGTAATTATTTACCCCCTTAACTCATTTCAAGTGAATTTAATACCATCTTAACAGATGACGTAACAAAAAAAGAAAAGCAAAAAAATTAAAAGCGCGTACATTTTTTCTTTTTTGACAAAAAAGGGTCCCACTATATTATAATAAAAAAAGATAAAAACAAAAACCGACCTACCCCATTCTTCTTCTTCTTCAAACCCAGTGTTTTGGACAGCGAGAGGCGACAAAGGCGACAAGGGTCTGCTTCGGCGAGGCGAGCGGCGAGGCGCTTGCCTTTTTGAATCAAGACGCCAATTGATACCAAAAATTAAAAATATTATATTGCATATATAAATATCAATTAATAGATTATTGAATTGCATATATAAATACCAATATAGATTGTTGAATCTTATAATACTTTCAACCTCAAGACAAGTTTAACCTCTCAACAATATAGAGTTACAGACCAACAAACAATCTTCATAAAATGCATACTAATCCTGAAGTTGAAGAGAAGTAGAGAACTCAAGAAGAAGAAGAGGAGCTGAAAAGGAAAAAAAAAGAGGTAAACCAGGGTCCTGGCGGCTGGCAGCAACTCGAGAGGAAGACACGAAGAGGAGCAGCAACTCAAGAGGAAGAGACGAAGAAGAGCAGCAACTCGAGAGGAAAAGATGAAGAGGAGCTGCACCTCGAGAGGAAGAGACTACGAGGAGTAGCGACTATAGGTGGAGTCGTGGTGAAGAGAAAACACAACTTTTGCTGATGAAAGTTTGAAAATAGAAAAAAAAAACCCTAATTTTGACAATATTATTAAGTTAATTTTTTATAAAAAAAAAAAACCAAAATGGCGCCGCCATCAGTCGCCTTGGGTCGCCTATTTGAGCTCGCCTCGCCTCAATGCAGAATGGCGAGAATTGCTCGCCTCGCCTCGCCATATCGCCTTTGGCGAATGGCACTCGCCATTCACAACACTGTTCAAACCCCTTCACCCCTTTCTCAAAACCACCACATCTCTGCTTGTCTCTTCATCTTGAAACTCCCAATTTCCACCGCATCCTACCCCAACATCGACCCATCCTCTTTCTCCTTCATCAAACTCTACATTCTATATATTTTTTGGTTATATAAAAATAAAAAATCACATTCAAGACCCACATAATTTTCTTTATCCTTTACTTTTGAGATTTAATTTTCCTTAACAAAATAATTATTCATTTAACTATAATGTTACTTAATCTATACCTGAATATGCATTAAGAAGTGAAATAAGTAAAGAAACAACAAATCTAAAAAATTAGAATAACAATTTTCCATAACTTTAAAATCGCCATTATAGATACGAATTGATAGTTTCATCTAGTTGGGAAAAAAAAAGTATGGTGACTAATATAAGTATGTCACCATATAAGTATTGATGGAAGTAATAGTATATAATTACAAAGTAATGAAAAATAAAATGAATTAATATGAAATTTTGGATCTTAAGAAATTTACCCAAATGAAATAATGAAGAGGGTTGGTGAAGAGTGAAAAATAAATTTTTTAAAAGATGTGGAAAAGTAAAAAAAAAAAAAATTATCTGACATGTCATCGATGTGGCACTGAGGTGTCACTTAGGTCAAGCACGTGCACTTCACCCATGCATATGAAACTGGTATTGTATATGCATGGTGCTATTTAATTTATTTGCAAAAAGATTAGGGGGACAAATAATTACAAAGTCAAAGTACTAAAACGAGTTTTGCTGCCATGTTCAGGGGAAATTTTATTTATTTAGCTTTTTTGTTTTTTATTTGTTCTCATTAATCAAAATATATGTCTCTTCATTTTATCTAATTTAGTATTTATTAAAAAAGGACATTTCGTATTACGTTAACATATTTCGAACTCATATTTTACTATTTTAGTTATTCCATCTTTTATTTTAAATATAAATATTTTTAATTATTAAATTTCATCGAAAATATTTTATTTCATATAATTAAAAAGATATTATAAATACTATTACTATTTACTATTACTATTACCATTGCCATCACCATCACAATCACCTATCATAAGAAAACCTTATTTATATAAATGAATTTCATTATAAAAAAACAAATATCAAATAAGTACCACTTAATTAAGGGTAACACATATCTACGATATTTTAATTTTAAATTTTTGATCGAATTGCCTATCTTTAATATATAATTTAGTTTTTTATTTTAGATTGTTAATATTATTATTACTATTATTTAAAATCTTACCATCACCATCACCATCACCATCATAAGAAAATCTTATTTATATAAATAAATTTTATTATAAAAGAATGGATATCAAATAAGTACCACTTAATTAAGGGTAAAAATTTATTATAAAAGAACGGATATCAAATAAGTACCATTTAATTAAGGGTAACACATATCTACGATATTTTAAATTTAAATTTTTCAATTGCCTATCTTTTATCTATAATTTTTTTTTATTTTAGATCGTTAATATTATTATTACTATTATTAGAATTAAAGTAAATATCATTGAATTAAAAAAGGTAAAAACACCACAAATAAATATTACTAAATCGGAATTCTGTATTTCATTTTGTCATTTCTTACTGCATCGGACCCTTCAAAAACAATCATTCTCAAGTTATATTTTGATTTAGTAGAGTCTGGCCAGTATGCCACATTTCCATGAGCGAATGAGTGTTTTAATTTAACACTTAAAGCGTGCAGTCAAAAATTCAAAAAAAATCCTTCTTCATTCAAGTTTAGTCAGTTCCATATAGCATTGCAAGTATGGTTTTATGAGTGTTGTCATCCATTTGACAACACAATTGCTATCCATGCTTCAGATCGCACACTGCGTATCTTGAACTAGAAGACAACAAATGACGTTATTTTATTTGATGATTTGAAGAAAATGATTTTCAGAACACATGACAATCAAGTAAATCTTTATTGAATGTAATTAAATTAATTATAAATAATTGCATGTTCTGATATTTATATTTTATATAGCATAAATTCAGAAATATGATTTTTACTGAAGAAGTGTTAATTGTCATTGATGAGACCATTTTAAATCAATCTCCCACTCACAAGATTTTGAAGAGCAAGAAACATCGGTAAAACAGGGCGTTGAAGTTGAAGGAAAATACGCTGAGTTGAAAGCAGAAATTGCAGAGGTACAAATGAAATTTTTTGATAAAAATATGTCAAAGATTTTATATTATACATATCAAACTTACTAATATGTTATGAACAGGTTAAGGCGGAACTGAAAGAGCTCAAAGCTAATGTTAGTTAAAATCACATTTTAATTTAATTCTATAAGTATTATATGTTTTATTTTTATTATTATGCTAATATTGTATTCTTCATACATATAAAAGGTTGACAAACACATGGTTGAATTAAAGATTTACGTTGATAATTCAATTAAGCTGATAATTGAAGATATTAGATTGTCAAGAGGTCAACAACGGGTATGTAATAAAGTTTGTAATGTGTATATATGAAAAGTGTATACATACTGTATGAATTAATCTATTATTTTTCAAGGTAAATATAATATTTTTATAGTTCTAAATTATTTTTTATTTAAATAAATTAGAATGATGTCACTCCAAATGCTGCATAGTCCGAAGAGATTAGATTTTCAAGAGGTCAACCAGCATCGGATGCACAACAACGGGTATGTATCAAACTGTGTAAAGTTATGTATGAAAACTGTATAATTGTTGTATGAATTCATATATTAGCTTTATAATAAAGAAACTGGTTTTACAGTTTTAACTAATTTTTAATTTAGGATGATGTCACTCCAAATGTTGCACACTCTGAAGAGATTAGAATGTCAAGAGGTCAAACAACTTTGGATGCACAACAACGGGTATGTATCAATGAGTATAAATTTATGTATAAAAAATGTATAATTAATGTATGAATTCATATATTAGCTTTATAATAAAGAATCTGTTTTTACATTTTTAACTGATTTTTAATTTAGGATTATGACACTCCAAATGTTGCACAGGCTGATAAACTTTCAACTGAACAGCCTTCTATTTTAATGGGTGAATACGTTCATATTTCAAACACAGATGGTATGTTATATACAATTTTATGACACTTATGTTCTTTTACAAATTTGTTTTTATATAACGAGTTTTTTCTTTTCCAGATGAAGGTCAAAAGTCAACTGCTGAATTTTTCAATGCCGACTTACCTGGATCATCGACTTCAAAAGCACCTACTTTGGATGATTACCCTGATTTTACCATGATACAAATCATTGCACTTGATCCGATTTTAAATGCTACCACAACACCAGATGTGTAAACAAGACACAGGAATCCCGGCAAATATGAATCTTCTCCTTATATTCTACTGTCGGAAGCCGAAAGCAGTTCAAAGAAAATTTTAATTTTTTTCACAATAAAGCATCCATTCGCAAGTCACAATGGATTTGATCTTCCAGCTGATATGATTAACTAGTTCAACAAATGGCTTATGAAAGATGTATCAAAAAGGCGTGGCAGGTATGGATATATATAAATCATATCATTTTACTTTTTTTAACAATATGAAATTCAATACAACATTTATTGCAATATTCACAGGAAATCAGCATATACAAAGGTGAAAAATACCTTCCATCCTCAAATGGACTTTGGCGTTGTCAAAATTGCAGAATTTTTTTTTCTCCACATAATGAGTCAACCTGGCAGACCTTGAGAGAATGGGGTAAGACAACTAATGTATTATTAATGTATGAATTATGAATGATATAAAATTGAATTTACAATAAGTTTGTATGAAATGTATATGAAAAATGTATATATGGCTAAATTGTGTATACACCGTATGCATTTACTGATATTTACTATATTACAATGTCTGAAAAAAATATGTATTTAATTTTTTTTATTTGTAACAGCATATTAATAGAATAATGTATTATCTCTGAAAAAAGGCAAAAATACTCCCAAACACCTGTTTCGTACAACACTGTTGACTGTTGGTTTATGGTGTGGATTAATAACATTGAGAAACAGTGGAGACTGTCAGATTATAACATGAGATCAATTGCCCCCGATCAAGATGTTGTTCAGTGCATTAGAGGATTTAAGCTTCTTGCTAACATTGCTTGGGACAGAGTTGATGAAGTCATTATCTCTGTCAATGTTTCTGAGAAATGTCATTGGTTTCTTGTTATATTACGTATCAAGCGTAGATGTCTACATGTTTATGATTCGATGAGTGGACGAGCTGTTCATAACAAATTAGTGAAAGAAGTTGTTGATAAATTTGCAACAATGATACCATTGTTTCTGGCAAGTACAAAGTTTTATGGCAAACAACTTGATTTGTATGCAAACAATATCTCTGAAAATCAAAACAAGTCTCAATCAGAATCTCAAAATCAAATATAAGACAGATGTTCCTCAACAGGAAGAAAGTTCCAAGTATGTAATCTCGATATTATATCTAATTCTTATATTTAGTTAATATAAAAATTTTATAATTTCATTTTTGTTACAAAGATTGTGGTCTCTACACCTTTCTTTTTGTTGAATATATCAGCAATGATATTTTTTATTTGTCTGATATTGAAGTAGATGCAACATACCATCGTCAGAGGTATGCAACTTTACTTTGGCACTATGCAAAAGCAAAGAATGAAGAGGGAGCAATAAGTGACAGTGAAGTTATGGGTAAAGTTGCAAGCAAGTATGGTGGACCTCGCACGCAAAAAGAACAAGTTATGGACACCACCAATTATCCCACTCCAAGAACACGGAATAGGAAATGAAAAAAGTTAAATGCACGTTTTGAATTCTTATTGAAATATTTATTATTTTAACAATATAACAATTTCTGTTATTTTTAATATTTTTTTATAATGATTAATTTATGTTATTTTCAATGTTTTTAACATTATAACAATTTATGTTATTTTAAATGTTTTTTATAATATAACAAGTTATGAATTTCAATTTTGCTTATATAATGTATCAATGTTACAATTATTTTTGTATGAATTTTGTTTGAAATAGATTGCAACTTTATATGAAATAATTTAAGAATAAATGCATGTATCATAATAGTTTATGATTGACATTATAGTTCAATGTATATTTTTAATGAATAAACATTGTATGAATTATGAATGTCATATTGATTTTGATATATGTAACAGAAACCAATGATATATATATAAACATTGTATCAATATTTTATGAACATTGTATGAATTATGAATGACATACTGAACTTTGACATATGCAACAGAAACAAATAATATATATGAACATTGTATGAATACTGTATGAACATTGTATTAATAAAACCTGAACATTATATGAACGCAGTATAGTTCAATTTATATTTATAATGTATAAACATTGTATGAATTATGAATGACATACTGAACTTTGAAATATGCAACAGAAACAAATGATGTATATGAACATTGTATGAATAGTGTATGAACATTGTATGAATAAAACCAGAATATTATATGAATGCAGTATAGTTCAATGTATATTTATTATGCATAAACATTGTATGAATTATGAATGCCATATTGAACTTTGATATATGCAAAAGAAACAAATGATATATATGAATATTGTATGAATAATGTATGAACATTGTATGAATACAAACTAAAAATTATATGAATGGCAGTATAGTCCTATTTATATTTATTATGTATATATATTGTATGAATTATGAATGTCATATTGTACTTTAATATATGTAACATACACAAATCATATATATATATATATATATATATATATATATATTAGTAATTNATATATATATATGAAAATTGAATGAAAACTGTATGAAACATTATACGAATATCATAAATTTCAGTGATAACTACTGCACTCAATAAAATAAAATTTGTTTCTAACATTCAAAACAACATAATAACAAATTTAACATTACGAAATCATTGTTTTTGCACAAGATAATTTTAAAATGTCTTTCTATTGTGTCCAACCTGACGGCATCTACTGCAAGTCATTTTCGTCCTTTTGAATTTCACGTCATCAAACACCTTTCATCTTTCAAGATTTGGTCTAACCGCTGTTCTCTTTGGACCTGGTGGCGGCATTTTAGACTCTGAAATATAACTTGGTATATACCATGTACTCTCGCATGGGATAGGCTCGACATGAATGACATAAGCATCTCTGAAATTTTCAGGCTATAAAAAGGAGAATAGAAATCTGATTCATGCAATTTTATGTATCTGAGAACTGCAATTACATGACCACATGGTATCGCATAATGTTGAAATCTCCCGCAACTACACATCCTTGTGTTCAAGTTTACAATGTACTTCTTTGCTCTTTCAGCTACAACATGCAGATCAACAGTCGAAGGTATCACCTAATTAAAAGTTAAAATGTGGTATTGTTAATATACAATCAACTAAATATTGGTAAGTAAATTACAATTATTTGTTATTCCATACAATAAAATACATACCCTCATATTGCAAGACAAAGCAATACTTTTCTGTAGATAAATGTTATATTTTTTTTGTTAGATCAGATGTTGTCTTATCAGCCTTCTCATTGTGCTTATGAATCCACCTCTGAATTGTTATCCTCATAAATTCAAGAAGTGAAATTACAGGTAACCTCCTTGCTAACCTATTAACATTATTCAATCACTCGGCGATGTTTGAAGTCGTGGTCCATGTGCGCTTACAATTCGAGTAAACTCTTGACCATTTGCTAAACCAATATCAAACAAGTATGGTCATATGCGCGTATCTATATGGTCTATTCTTACCATAATTTTCTCAAACTGTTGTTTTGTATAAGCTTTTGCCAATTAAAAAACAAAATCTTCAAATCTTCAGTATTTCTATTGAAATTCTTCACCACATTTACTGACAGATGCCATATGCATGCATAATGTTCGGATTCAGAATATACAGTAGCAGTCCCTTTCCATATGCTCTCATTTCTATTCGACATAAAACACATGTTTTGTCTAACTCCATACGCTTCCTTAAACTGTTCAAAAAACCAAGATCATGAAGCGTCGTTTTTAGAATTCACTATCACATACGCCAACGGAAGTATATGACCTGATCAATTTTTTTAAAAATAACACACACATCAAATACAATTTATAAAATAATTTATTATATTATGAAAAATTAAATAGGATAAAAAAATACCTCACGGATCTATTGTGCTTGCAGTTAACATTGTACCACCATATGAACATTTTAATCCCGCTCCATCAACAACTACAATTGGCCTACAATACTCCCAACCTCTAATACAAGCTTCTAATGCAACAAATGCATATAAGAATTTATCACCTTCTTTCCTTTGTATTTTCAATACGGATCCTGGATATGTTTACTTCAAAATGTACAGATAACCTGAAATTTTTACAGTTAAAATTTACTGAATACAAAACGAATAATTAATTATTACCAAAAGAATACATATTTTATTTATATTTTAAGTATACATACAAAAAGTATATAATTTTCATATATAAATAATACAAGAACATTCCAGGTCATTAATATAACATACTATACTGTCTTTTTTCCATTTAAACAAATAAAAAAAATTATATTGAAGTATAAAATTTCATACATAAAGTATACAAGAAACAACAAATTTGATTTCATTTTGATAAACTTTTTTCCAGAACATACTATATAGTAACTTTTTAATTTAGACATTTAAAAAACTTTTAAATTCATTCTTTATATGCAAATTACTCGGTAATCTGGCATATGACTCTGCTGGATCTCCGCGCATCAATTTTATTGTTTTTTCTCTAGCCCTCCATGCCTGTAAGTACGTTAACGAAACGCTATGCAATTTCAACATATCAGAGATATATCCTTTGGAGTGTATACCGTAGACGGATCAATATATTTCTCCATTATCAAGACAGCTACAACGTCAGTTATCCCCTGACGCCTTGCATACACTCGATCTCTAACAGAACAAGTGCTGAACATTATACTTTCTAACTTTGAATAAATTTGATTTATTCAAACTAGATGTCTTCATCATCCTAGAACATGTATCAGAAATACACTTCAGGTGATAACTGTTTCAAATCAAGAAAATATAAAATTAAATTTCATACATCAAAATAATTCAAAAAAAAAACAACTTATAACAGTAGTATAAACTTACTTTGATGCATTACAACGCTCTACACGAAAACTGAACTTTTCAACAAGTTCAACATGCCTCATAACCTCCTTCAGTGTTCCCTTATTGTTGTAAACTTGATCCTCAGCAACAAATAGGTTTGAATGGTCACTTATTATATCATCACCACCTTCATTATTCTCATTGATAGCTCCTTCAAAATTTATTCCGATTAAACGAATAGAATTATTGGAGTATAGATCAACGTAATTATTTGTCAATCCAACATCACAATTGATTATATCAGTATTAATAACACTATGACCTTCATTATGCATCTCATGATCTACCAAAGAGATGCACAAAGGATATTTTGAAAAGAAATCCAAATTAACCTTTTTCTGATCTAGAAAAACCTTTACCCCAACATCGTTATGAATAGTAATAGGGGGACACATATCGTTAACAACGTATTTTATCTCAATAGAATTTATATTTTCTTCTATATTAAGTTGAGTTATTATTGCATTAACTAAACCAATATAGAGAGTAGATGCATCATATATGATGCCCTCCATCTGAAAATCGACGTATTTTCCTGTTTCACAACATTAAAATAATATTTTAGAAACAAAATATTGTACTATTAAAAAAAATTCAGACACAATTGATACATGTTTCATACACATTTCATTCACTAAAAAAAATAAACTTCAGACTTCATGTACGCTATACACAACATACTGTCTCTTTCAATTAAAAAAAGTTACAAACTTTATTACAGACAATACAGTTAACAAAAAAATTTAACACTGTTCTAAATTTAAAAAACGACAAATCTAAATAAAACCAACAATTCATAATCAAAGGAAACAAATCATAACTAAAAACTAACCCGAAGAATTCCACTTTCCACCATGTTTAATTGAAATTGACACAAAGTTATCCATCAGAACTGAAATATGCAGCTCCGAAAATAATAATGATTTCTTGGGGAAAAAAATGAATTATATGTTGAAAGAAATTTTAAAATAATAGAGAAATTTTGGAATGAAGAATAATTGTAATGCTAATATTTTTATCTAGCTTTAATTTAACTTAATAAAAAGGCAAACTCTTCAAATTCTCAGGCATGCAACATTCAATAAATGCACTGTCAAAAGCAACTTAATAAATGTTGTCATAATTCTTAATCATTAAAACTAATTACTCATTATCACTTTATCTACTTAACTTTTAATAACAAATATTTTTAATAATTATAATTAAAAATATAATTATTAATAAAATGGTATAGAATGAGATATTAAATGCTACAAAATAAAATTAAAATTGTAATGTCATAACTTAATAATAATACTACATATAATGCTATATGTGAATTTTAGTTCCTAAATAAATATGTTATTGATATATATTATATATACTAGATGTCCAATGCTACGGGGCCAACACGTGATTTAGAGCACTTATAAATTTATTATCATGATTAATATTGCAATCTGACATATTTAAACTAAAATGTAAATTTCGTAAAGAAACATTGAAAAGAAACCTAATTATTAAATATTGATTCTCATTAAATATCTATACTCTCTAAGTTGTACAAACTTCATTAGATAAACTTCATTAGATGAAGTCAAAATCTTGTAGACGTGCCTGTCCACCCAAAAATGGCCTTACTCCGATCCGTTCCTTAGTAGTTTATAATATCATTCAAATAGTCCAAGTAAAAAGGAACATCTTGAAATAAATGTTCATAATTCGAATATTCCAATGAAATCTTTCCACACTCTCAAATGATAAGAGTAAAAATAAAGTGAATTAGCTTAAAACTCTGTAAGAGTAAAGAGAATATACAATAATACTCTTACCTTGGTTAGAGACAATTGTAAGAAATGAAAATAAATCGAAGGTTAAATCCAGAGTGCATTTTGTTTCTGATAAAGAAGAGCCCAATTTTTTTTTATTGAAGCAAAATTTCAAAACAATGCATGTTCATTTGATTGCATAATGAAGAAACCTTACCCCTAAAACAAGAACCAGGTTCTTGTAAATTTGTCGTAACACAACAAAACAAAGATTTATCGTGGAAACCTTCCTAACTCAAGGAAGGGAAAAACCACACCGAAGTTTTCTATTAATTCAAGATTTACAACTCAGTTAATCAATGAATCTAACTCTAAACTTCTACCCTTTTCGATTAACTATAATCGAAAACTCTCCACTCAACAAGAAGTCAAACTCGCTTCTTGTTTACAAAAGCTCTCAACTCTTGTTAACTCTAACCACCCAAGAAGTCAAACCCACTTCTTGTTTACAATTCTCACAACCTCTCTCCCAAGAAGTCAAACCCACTTCTTGTTACAATTCTCTCAAGACTCAACTCCCAAGAAGTCAAACCCACTTCTTGTTACAAATCTAGGAATTATTACAACTCAATAATAAACCTAGAACAAATCAATAAAGACTAATAACCCTAGACTTTAATTGATCAAACTTCAATATCCAATAGTTCTGAGTGGAACAGGTTTCGTGAACCTGGTCCTTATTTTACTGTGACGAAGGTGAACCTGCTCCTTGCTTTTCTATGATGAAGGCCTGCGTTTTTTCTCCAGAAAATACTGCTCTCAAGATTATATATTTTGTGAATATGCAATACCTATCGTTCTGGCTTTGCTGGAAAAATTCTCTCGATTTTTGTGATTGCAAAGACACTTTTTTCCTTCAACTTCTTGATCCTTTTATAGATTTGATTTGCCTTCAACTTCTACAAGGAAAGGAATTACAAATTCTTTTCCTTCTTGAATTTGTCTATATTTACTTATTTCCTTATTTGACTTGAATTGTAATTTCTTTATTTCTTTCCTTCTTTGGCTTGGATTGCTACTTTTTTATTTCTTTCCTTCTTTGACTTGAATTGCTACTTTTTTATTTCTTTCCTTCTTTATTTATTTCCATATTTGTTTCCTTCTTTTCCTTCTTTACAATTCTGCACTTTTTCTTCTTTTCCTCAATACTTTTTCTTCTTCGCCGCAATCTCTCATAATTGTACACATACAACACCATGCCTTCACTTTATCAATCATCAAAACTACTTTATTTGTTCTCCTACTTACCAACATTTTCCCCCTTTTTTTATGATGATAACCAATGTTTTGTTACACATCAAGACTCTTTGTTAGTGATCAAAACTTCACTTCTTTGTCATCCATCAAAACTACAAACTTCATGTCTCATTCCCCAACAATTTACCCCTTTTTGATGATGACAAACTATGCATATGTCTATCCACATTATATACTTTCCCCCTTTTGGCATCATTTAAAACCAATAACCAAAGAACTCGAACAACATTCAATGAGTGCAATATCATTTTTAACTCATAGCCACTTGGGCAACACTTTCAAGTACACTTCTGCTAACAAAATGGTTAGTTAATCTGAGGATATTAGTCATCTTAAACTCATACACAATTAAGATCTTCAATGAGAAACGAAATAAACAAATATGTACCAGTTTATGCCCTTAATCAAAAACATATGATATCATGAGTATGAGACAGACATAAGCACATTAAAGAGTCAAAGATTCTAAAATTTGAAGATGAGGATTGGGACAAAGATTACTAAAGTGAGGAAGAAAGGGATGTTTACTGCCGTTGATAATTTTCTTTCAGTATGCCCATTGTGCACCAGCTCCTTTATTCTGATCAGTTTTCTTAGAATGTGAAATTTCATCAAGAGAAACATGAGGTACATCATCACCTTTTTTTTTAACTCTACTCCGTAACATTTTCATTCCTCCATGATTTTCTTTTCTTTTTTTTTGATAGCCTTTTTCTTGATGACAACTTTGAAGGAGTACCAACTACCAGTAAGAGATTCATCACATTTTGGTGCACAAAGAGATGTGTTTATCAATAATGAAAGCAAGCAACAATTTATTTCTGTGAGAATTGTTCCCCCTGAGAGATAGACAGGTTATACACTTGGAATGGATGAAATATCAATTTGGAGTTTGTGAACCTGGTTCAGATGTGGGTGGTAAAGCAAGGTTCCCCCTAATTAAAGCATGAGTGACTTCAATACTGAGATTTTCATCATTAGAGCAGTTTGAGATTGAACGATGCTTATTGTCAAAGAGGGTTCTTGGTGATCTTTAAGAAAGTTGAATTTTTGATGATCGACCAGGTTCATTAGTGCTTATGTTTGACCCAAACTCAGGAAATAATGCATTGAAAAAGGATGGTACATACCTGAGTATTACAGAGAAACCAGGTTCCCTTTTTTTTTTTGTGATTCTCCATGATTTACTTAATGGTGTTAGCAAAGAGTAGAGATAACATCCGCAGACTTTCTAAACATTGTTTGAGATGTGACTGGAGTGTGTACCCGTTACAGTACGAGGTTGAGTTGGCAGATATTCATTGTATAATTACTCAACCGTAAGATTATTCGTTTACTAGCCAATTATTAAAGGAAATCATGATAATGCATCAACTTGTTTCGATAAGACCATGCTTTGACTGATTTTTCTCAAGTTCTTCATATTCAAGGCCTTCATGAGAATGTCGCATCATCATATTCTCCAAGATCAAACGAATCTCAAGCTGTCATAGAGAACCAACCCTTGTCAATTTTTAATACCTTCCAATGAACAACAAGGACCATGTTCACATAACAAAGTTCCCCCTAAAGGTGTACTATACTCTTACTGTCCCGATTGCTCTATTATTTCCCCAAACTCCAGAACCATAGATTAGTAGTAATTCATGTTGCAGTTGCATCAATGATTGTTAGATGTGAACCAGGTTCATATGCAGTGTTCCCTAAATTTGCATCATCAAAGATGTTTGATATCATGTCACTTTCTTCAACTTTTTTTTGTCTCTTTCATTTTTCTCATCCTTTTCAAGGAATAAACTGCCTCCTTGAAAATCAAAGAGCGAGAGGAAATTTTCTACCATTTTTAGCACCTGTTTGGAGCATGCACTATTCATGTGCCAAGTTGGCCTTTTCCCTCTCACCTTCACCTTGCTTTGTTTGTCATCTTCTTCATCATCTTCAGAATCTGTTTCAGCAATGAGTGCAAGAAAATCATATTTATTTGATTGTTCTATTGCAAGTAGTGACTGATTTTCGAACCCTCCATCCTCAAATTCTTCTTCAGATAAGTCCCCCATAGCGGTAAAGGATCTTCTCGTTGAAAGATCCGCTTCTTGATTGGTCATTCTTCTGTTTGTGGGAATGTACTTATCATTCTTGATTTCCTTTTCTTTTTCTGAACTATTCCTCTTTTTCTCTAGAGCGTTTAATGGACAAAACTTGACAAAGTGATCCGGACTTCCACACTTGTGACATACTTGATCTATTGGATTTTCAGTGATTTTTTTAGAGTTCCTTCTGTGGTATACCTGTCCCTTTTTTAACATTCTTGAGAACCTTTTGGTCATTAACGCAATGTTTTCGTCCTCAAAATTTTCTGGTGTTGTGCCTGTAAGAACCAGGTTCTTCTCTTTTCTTTTGCCTCCAATTTCCTTTTCTTGTTTTTTCTTGAGTTCATAGGTCATGAGATTTCCAATGAGTTCATCCATAGCTAACTTATCTAGATCACGGGCTTCAGTAATGGCTTCTACTTTGCTTTCCCAAGATTCTGGAAGAACACTCAAAAGTTTTCTGACTGCTTTCCCATTGGAAATTATTTCACCTAGTGAGTAGATTTCATTAATGATAGCAGTGAACCTGGTATGCATCTCTTGGATTGTTTCACCTTCTGTCATTCGAAACAGTTCGTATTGTCTGTTCAAGTTATCTATTTTAGACTTCTTTACCTGAGTTGTTCCTTCATGCGCAGTATGCAAAGTTTCCCATATTGCTTTTGCATCTTCACATGATGATATTCGATTGTATTCATCTGGACCTATTCCGCATATCAAGATCTTTTTTGCTTTAGCATTGTTCTGAATTGCAAGTTTATCTGCAGCATTCCATTCTTTCCTATCTTTTGGTACTTTAGTGGTTCCATCAATTTCATTCTTCATGGGTATGGTTGGACCGTCATTTACGACTCCCCATAGGTCTGGATTTTCTCCTAGTAAATGATCCATCATGCGATTCTTCCACCCTCCATAATACTTTCCATTAAACAGTGGTGGTCGAGTTTGTGAAGCTCCTTCCTGTGGTGTAGGTGGTGCAGCCATCGATCCTTTTCAAGATGTTAGTCTTTTAATGAAAAAACCTGCTCTGATACCAATTGAAGAAACCTTACTCCTAGAACAAGAACCAGGTTCTTGTAATTTTGTTGTAACACAATAAAACAAAGATTTATCGTGAAAACCTTCCTAACTCAAGGAAGGGAAAAACCACACCGAAGTTTTCTATTAATTCAAGATTTACAACTCAGTTAATCAATGAATCTAACTCTAAACTTCTACCCTTTTCAATTAACTATAATAGAAAATTCTCCACTCAACAAGAAGTCAAACTCGCTTCTTGTGTACAAAAGCTCTCAACTCTTGTTAACTCTAACCACCCAAGAAGTCAAACCCACTTCTTGTTTACAATTCTCACAACCTCTCTCCCAAGAAGTCAAACCCACTTCTTGTTACAATTCCCTCAAGACTCAACTCCCAAGAAGTCAAACTCGCTTCTTGTTACAAATCTAGGAATTATTACAACTCAATAATAAACCTAGAACAAATCAATAAAGACTAATAACCCTAGACTTTAATTGATCAAACATCAATATCCAATAGTTCTGAGTGGAACAGGTTTCGTGAACCTGGTCCTTATTTTACTGTGACGAAGGTGAACCTGGTCCTTGCTTTTCTGTGATGAAGGCCTGCGTTTTTTCTCTAGAAAATATTGCTCTCAAGATTATATATTTTGTGAATATGCAATACCTATCGTTCTGGCTTTGCTGGAAAAATTCTCTCGATTTTTTTGATTGCAAAGACACTTTTTTCCTTCAACTTCTTGATCCTTTTATAAATTTGATTTGCCTTCAACTTCTACAAGGAAAGGAATTACAAATCCTTTTCCTTCTTGAATTTGTCTATATTTACTTCTTTCCTTATTTGACTTGAATTGTAATTTCTTTATTTCTTTCCTTCTTTGGCTTGGATTGCTACTTTTTTATTTTTTTCCTTCTTTGACTTGAATTGCTACTTTTTTATTTCTTTCCTTCTTTATTTATTTCCATATTTGTTTCCTTCTTTACAATTCTGCACTTTTTCTTCTTTGCCTCAATACTTTTTCTTCTTCGCCGCAATCTCTCATAATTGTACACGTACAACACCATGCCTTCACTTTATCAATCATCAAAACTACTTTATTTGTTCTCCTACTTACCAACATTTTCCCCCTTTTTGATGATGATAACCAATGTTTTGTTACACATCAAGACTCTTTGTTAGTGATCAAAACTTTACTTCTTTGTCATCCATCAAAACTACAAACTTCATGTCTCATTCCCCAACACATAAGATTCTATGAGAACAAACAAAGTATTCACAAAGAAACAGCTAGGAAAATTATGAATAGAAATGAAAGCAAGAATAAAGTGGTCAGGGCGGAGCGAAGAAGGCTCCAGAGTGTCCAACTTCATCGAAAAAAGATACTATATATACATGTACAATTTTGATTTAATATTGGTATATATAAAAGTTGGACCCCGTATAATGACTAAGTGAGATGCAGTGGAGTTGGCAATAGATGCCTTATCCCTACACTTTGCTCGTGTTCAATTCTCCGTTGGGTGTTTCATATTTCTTTAACTATTTTTGACTTCTTGAATTTAATTAATTAAAAAAAACATGCATAGTTTTAGCATTAACGTTTAGTAGTGTGTTGGGTGATTGTGTCATGAACCCCTCCAGAGACCCAAGGTTGAATCCCCTCTAACACTAATTATTTTTTTCTAATTAAAATTAAATTATTTTCTTAAATTTTTAATATCTTTTCATTATTGAATAAGACTTCCTAAAATTTAATACTTTTTCCTTGTGGATTTTTTCAATTGAAATTGAATTATTTTCTTAAATTTTTATACCTTTTCCTTGTAGAATAAGATTTGCTTAAAAAAATTAAAAAATTCTTATGGAATAAGGTTTTCTTTCTCTATATATAGGAGACACAATTATCCAAATTATATCACCACATTATTAAGAATAGAATCTCAATAATTTTTCTCTTTTTCTTTCTTCTAGTTCTTTTATTTTATAACAAAAAACCAACATAATATTTTAGTTTCAAGTTTCAATGATCATGAGGAATTATTATAATAGATTATCAAACAAAAGTTTGACTTCTCTAAATATTGCTTAACTTGATTATTTGTTTTGTTAGTTTAAATTATCATTTTATTTTTAAAAAATACTATTAAAAATTTGAACACCCTTAATGAAATTCGTGGCTATGTCACTGAAAGTGGATACTCATGTTAATAATCAGTTAGTATAAATTAACGGAAGTCTGAGAAGATCTAATAAGGAAAATTTTTCAAAAACTTTCAACAACAATTGAAACAAAATTAATTAAAGCAAAAAATGACAAAATACTCACATGCAAGAACATTAAGTATCCAATTTCATACTAATAAAACACTTTTTCTAGTTTGGATATCTGCTGTTCTTTACTATGACCAAAATAGTTGAGTGAAACTCAATCCTCGGCCTAAAATCTGATTTTTTTTTAAAAAAGAGCTCAATTTTTCGTATATAACTCCTATTAGATTTGAGTTCTTAGATTAAAAAGAAACTACTATTAAGAATGTTTGAATTGTGAGTGGTCTTCTATGGCTTGTGTTGGTGTTGTGCGGTGGAAAAGATAGACACAATAGTGACAGAGAGGCAAAAGGAGAAATGACACATAGCATATAAGAGTATTATAAAAATATCCCTAATTTGAATTTTATTGTCATCTAACAGACAAGTTGATACCATATTGATAACTCACTCTTGTAATACTATATACTAGATCGCACAGGCTCAACTCTGTGCTATCGTAACTAAAAAAATTATATATATCATTAGCATTAGCAAAATAATTATGTACTCGATATTGTATTTAATTGTTCGTAATTCGATTTAGTGCTAATATATTAAGGTGATAAAATTGAGATGAAAATACGGTATACAAAAGAGTGGTCATGAGAAAGAGGGAAATTGAACTAAGAGAATCAAAAAATAGAAAACATGAAATATTTAAACATCCTTTTATTATTACGATATTCAAAATCACTTGTGAAAGCAGCTTTGAGGACTAAACGATGCAAGTAGTTGTGCCCAATGTCCATGAGAAGATGAAACCTGTAGGTTATAATAGCATATATAGATCAAGAGAACATCAGTACAATTATAGTATACTTTTAATGATAATCAAGTTTCAAATACTCTTCAGAAATTATTTCTATGTCAACAGATTAAATTATATTCGGTATGAATGAAATTGCAGTTCATGGCTACATTGACTTCAACAAAAAAAGAAGAAAAAATAATAATTGTAAATTGGAGCAAGTTTCGTACCTTATAAATAATGAAATTGCTAGCTAAAAGTCTAATTACAAGCTTTGCTAATACCTCAAAAGAATCTGCATTTTCAATCTTCAAACAATGTTCAAGATTCAAGAGAGTATATATCAGCCAAAACAATTTGCAGACAATAATCAGTTTGAAAGTTGGTTGTTTTAATAACTAAAACAGAACCTGAACAACCAAACAATAATAAGCTGAATGTGAAACCTAAAAATTCAATTTTACTGAAACATAACATGTTCATCGTAATAAAAAAATGATAGACGTTGACAACAAATCAATATCCTTGAGTAAAAGGGGAAATCAAATACTGCAAAATCAACATCAATACCTTTGGACTCGTCCAGTTATTCCATATGATGAAAATTACTAAGCTACAACATCACTAATCCTAGTGATGAGAAGTATGTTTTTCTTGAATAAATCTAAAAAATTAAATTTATATTTTGTGAGATTTCATCGTGTAAGTATTAATAGAATTTCCTTGGATTCACTTCAAGAAACTCTCACTTTAAAGAACCTCCAATATCAATGTTTAGAATTAAAATAAGGTTTACCATCAAAATCAGCAAATTTCAACAAAAAAGAGAGTTTGGAAATTTGAAGTAAATTCATCAGCAGAAAGTAAACAATGCAAACATAGGAAAATAGTGTTGCAGACCCTTCGAAAAATTTGGACCAATCTGTCCGATTTTTCATGCATGCGTTTCAATACTTCATCAATATAAAAATTTGGGTCTTCTTTCATATAAGAAAATATCACTAAAATTGACAAACATAGCAAGATGAAGTAAACCCAACAATAAAAAAATAGCAAAGAAATAAAAGTGAAAAAAAAAAAGGAGAGTAGGTTTCTTAAGAAAAGGGCCGCATCTTTAAATTGTTCTTGACAAAAGCATTTTGCATCTCCCAAGTATCAAAAGAGAAATATGAAGAATTTTCAATTAGTTACAATTCTGGTAATGAGAAATTAGATTAAGGATAAAAACTCACTAAAATTGAGAGTTAAAATTATATACATATACAAAGTAGAATCAAAATTGTATAATATAATTTTTATTTAAGCATGAGAGGAACAATATTGTTACTGCACCGAAGAGAGAAAATCCACAGGCATAAAATGAAGACACAAAATGAAAGATGATGTATTAACTGTTATATACAATCTAATTGACACATATCGTAAAAATATTACCGAAAAACTAAAATATCTCTAATTTAACTTTTATTAACAGATAACAGACCGATTGATACCCTTACACTTCTAATATGTTAAAATAGTTAAAAATATAATTATATAAATAAATACTCCTGCAACACTAATCCAAACTTTTTGGATTTTAGTAAAAATTAACTAGGTTCAAACATTCTGTAGAGGAATATACATAGCTCAAGTCAACATAAAAAAACTACTTCTTTTGATGCTTGCCATAGAAAATATAAAAACAATACTAATTAATAAGTTATATATATGCAGATTGTGTTTTTTTTTTTTTGAAACTATGTAAATGGGTCATAAATAGAAGTGTGCAAAAATTGAATTGATCGATAAATTAAATTAATAAAAGTGTTATTAATTTATTGTTATTGGGTATATTGAGTTAACGAATTTTTATCGGTTTTATAAAAAAAAGTATAAATTTAAGGAATCCCCTAGTGTAATTCAATAATTACATTCTGTCCCGACAAGTTTAGTAATTACAAAAAATCCCTTAAATTTGTTGAGCCGTGATACTTTAGACTGTAGTGATACATGGTAAATGATACATGGTAATTTAAAACTGTTAAGAAAAAATAGGGGATAAAAACAGTAAAGTTAATGTTGTTACTAAAACAGCTTAATTTGTGGTAACAGATCATTAATCGGCATTAAATCAGCACTTAATTGGATATTAATTTCAAAATTTGAAAATCAAAGATTATATCACTTATTTTGAAAACAATTTTTTTAAACAGTCTCTTAAAATTGGAGCTACCGAAATTTTATTGTTGTTGCAGTGGGTTTTTGAAGATGAATACTTCGATTTTGATGAGACATTCCGGAATTTGGGTGAACGAATTGCAGTATGAAAGTTACAAAATTGATGGAATCGTTGTTGGAGATTCAATTTCGTTTTCTAATCTCAAAGCAGCAATTGC
>NC_028641.1:23959235-23961133 GCF_001406875.1 Solanum pennellii | reverse complement strand
ATAGTAGTAGGGGAGCGGAGTGTCACGTACCGAGGCACGAGAGAAATAAAGATAATGAATCTTGAAAGATGTTAATATACTCAATCTAATGAACCTTTATTAAATGGGTATGGTATTGAGGCTTGAGTCCTCATGGGTGAACTTGGCGGTGCTTATTAATGATTATAGAACTTGTTGTTGCTACATGTTGAGTATTGTAGTTGATTTATGATATTATCTGATATATACTGTTTTCTATTTTGAGTTGGCCGATGATACCTACTCAGTACTTGTGTTTTGTACTGACCCCTACTTGTATGTTTCTTTCTTTGTCATTTGTGGAGTGCAGCAAACGTGCCGTCGTCTTCAACTCAACCGCAACTCTAGCCAGTCTTCAGCAAGCCAGATTTCAGGGTGAGCTATTGCTTCTAGCTTGGACTGGATCTTCCTCTTCATGTCTTGATGCCTTGAGATTTTGGCATGAACTAGCTTTTACTTATTTTAGTCTCTTAGATACTCTTAGGTTAGTAATTTGAGGATAGATGTTCTTGTGGTGATGACTCCAGGTTTTGGGAATAAATAGTATTGAGTTTTATAAGTTATTTAATCGATTTTCATTAATGAGTTTTAAGTCTTCCACATTAATTTTCTGTTTATTATGGTACAAATGTTGGGAATTGGATTGGTTGGTTCGCTCACATAGTAGGATAAGTGTGGGTGCCAGTCGCGGCCCGTTTTGGGTCGTGACATGATGTTAATTATTGACCTCTCATGTACAGATACAACTGAAGCGCGATCAATATGTTCTTGTGTAGTAAGACTATCATCATCATCGTCCATGTAATAGATATCATAACATTTTTTTACATGTGACATGAACAAACAGTGGGTTGTTGTGTATCTGTATTGATCCATGCTGCAAAGTTTTGATTTTTTACGAAGGTAGTAAAAAATCACATCGATGTGCTATAAACAAAATGAAAACATAGTAAGAAATGATACACATCTAAACAATATAAAAAATGAAATATAATTATGTGAATATAGTATGATACTTTTGCAAATTAAATAGTATGACTGATACATATTTCATAAATAGTTTAATATTTTACCTCATCAGACCAACATTTGTTTGGCTGTGACATGGCATAAAACCAATTCTTGTTCATTGGAAAAGCAACAACAAAGTCCATCATCGTAAATCCAAAAGAAGAAGATCTTGATCTGTATTTATCGTCCGATGGGTTCCTGCATATATGATACATAAGTTTTCAATGTATGTACATGATACATAACACTTACTTATTTACAATTTTTATATAACAAAGTATCATGAATTAGTTGTATATAAAATGATTACGCCTAACACTTGCAAAAAAAAATGTATAAAACTTACTTATTGTTATGATTTTTTAGAAGCCCCCTTGACAACCAATTCATGTAATCCTCAATAAGTTTCGGCGAAACTTTATCTGTAATGCCACATCCTTCGAACGGGAAATGGAGTCGAGCCATATCCTTCAATTTTTCTTTTCCCTTCTCGCTTGACCCAAAAGAAGTACAATATGGAGATTGAATCCTTCTCGAAGGCATTCTATTTCTATGCGCAGGAGTGACTGCATCAGTTTTAACAACAATCTCCGTTATTGAAATATCAGTGGGTAATTGACTGTCGGTCAACAAGTACTGGCTGCTAGTTATATTCTGCGGATCGTAAGAATATAATGGTCTAGCATTGGTAGCATCTTTACCCAAATCTTTGATAAGCGCATCTATTGCTGCTTGAGTTGATGGCGATATTGTTGTTGAAGTTGAAGAATCTTGTATAATATGATGTAATGATTTTTAAAATAAATTTGTGTGTCATAAATCAAAATTGAAAAATGTACCGATGAATCCGTTGTTGTTTTTTCGGGCAA
>NC_028641.1:23948648-23955327 GCF_001406875.1 Solanum pennellii | reverse complement strand
AAAACGGTAGAAGTTAATGGAAGTTGTCCTGCTTCCTGAAATTTTTACTTTTTTAAATTTCAAATTTTTTGAATTTTGAAATTCAAAATTTCAAAATTTGGTCTTTTATTTAAAATTAATTAAATTTAATAATTCAAAATCAAAAAGCTGATTAAAAGGTTGAGTGTTTAAATGGATAAAATTTAAAATTCAAAAACTGATTTAAGAGGTTGAGTGTTTTAATGGAGAAAAAATAGGCATTAAAATGGGTAAATGTGTATTATAGGAGAGAGAATGTAATGTATCTAAAAACTTACACTAAAATAAAAAAAAAGGGAATTATGTAATATTTAAAACAAGTAGGGAAAATTAGAGAATATAAAAATTATAGTTGTGTATTTAAGTTATTTTTCCTAAAAAAAATATTGAGTTATCCGTTTGGTAATGATTTTTAATATTGGATTGTTGGTTAAATCGATAAACCATTAAGACTAGTAATCTACTACTTTAATTTGTACATAAATATTATATATTAATCTCAATATCTTACTAGTTACCGTCTTTATACTTTAGCCATCAATTCACACTTCACAATAACTTTGAGTTCACAATTTCATACTATACAAAACGTTAAAATCCAAAGTAAGAACTGTATTCTTCTTAATTTCTCTTTGTGTTAAGAGTATAGTTCTTTTAATGTTTGTTCTTATTTTTTCTATTTTATGAGCATTTGTAAAGTTACATTATTGTGTTTTCGTATCAAATCTATTAGACTAGTCATATATTTGTTTTAAACATATTTTCTTATTGGTTAAACCGAAAATTGATCAATCGAAAATCGATAAAAATATCTTATTAGTTTGGTTATCGATTTAATATATTTAAAAATTGAAAACCGATAAACCTAACTAATAATACATAAAATCGAACCGAATTGACCGATGCGCACCCCTAGTCATAAATCTCAAAATAATTACATTTTCATATTCCAACCCAAAGTAATTCAATAAATACTCATTCTCTCGAAAAGAATTACAGCCCATACCTCTATTCATTAAGGCTGATAGTCTCCGCTTAACTGATAATAAACCAGTATCATATATTGTATTGGTATCAATTAAGCGAAATTATCATTCTTAATGATATAAATACAATATATGATACTTATTTAGTACCAACTAAGCAAAATTATCAATGTTAATGATATTATAGTGTATTTGCTTAGTTTCTCCTATTTTTTTACACATTATTATGTCACTTAATAAACAAATATAACACTACCAGTCTAAAATATAACATAAATTAACTGATATAACTACTTCAGAAATAAAATACACATATATGTATCTTTGTGGGTGTATTATTATATGTATAATAGTAGCGATGATTATCCGTGTCAGCACGGACCCAATATTATGAAACTAATACAAATTTTATTTTATTTTTGATATAAATTTGTAGAAAATAATTTGATACATGTTAACTTCACACCGGATGATCATTGTGTGCTTAATTATTGAATATTATTGACGAAAGTAGAAAAAAATGAGGCAATCCTAACTACAAGAAAATCTGAAATTGAATATTAAAACGATAACTCATCTACCAAAAATAAAAAAGAATTGCATATTTCTAATACATGTTTTCTAGGTAAGAAACGATATACATCTAACATTTAGAAAAATCACATCATTTAATCTTATCACATAGATGTTAACCTTCTTTTTTTTTTTTCATATGAAGTGTAACCATTCAACTACGATACATAGAAACATACTATGAGAAAGAGTAATTTTTCATTATATATATATATATATATATATATAATAACTTTTTGTATGAAACAAATTTTTACATTGTGATTTGATAGATATTAAATTGTATAAACATAATTCTCAATATATAAATATGGAACATTAATGTAAGTAACTAAATCATATACGATCCAATTTTTTACCGTTATGAAATAAAAGATGTGTGTTGATGGCCTTCTGATTTTTATATTTTAAAACTGTGCTAAACAACTACATATTTCTATGAATTCTTCTATACGACAAGAATTATTTTGCAAGTTAATAATGAATATATTAACTAAATCAAATAGTACAATAACAAAAATCACCCAAACAACTCTGAGATTACAAAACTCATCGAACAAGATGTAAAAAAAAATAAAAATTCACATGCACTTATCATATTCACTACACTCATTGAGTTAAAAAATGTAGAAATAAGTTTTATCTCTAATAGAGTTAACATCAAGCACTTCAGGTGCTAATCCACTTCAAATTAGTATAAGATTGTATGTATTAATCAAATAAATTAGTAACATGCATGTAAAAATGCTAGGAAGACATTCTTCAAAAAGAAGAGGAAACCTATATATTACATAATTACAGATAAAGAAAGTAAAACAATAAAAAATCACATAAAATAATTCTGAGAGAAAAGAACTCATCGAACAAAAAAAACACATGCACTATCACATTCACTACAGTCACACGGCCAAGAACATATAAATCATCATTCACTCATGCATATAAGTCCAATTAAGGAAGTTGCACATATAAATACATGAGTTAGTAGCATCCACAAAGACGCTATGAACAAAGACCAAAAGAATCATCCTGGATTCAGGAAATAACACAAACAATAAAAATCAAATTAAAATATCCCAACATATGCAAACACATTAATATTTTTTTTAAATGGAATTGCATGCCATGGAGGACATGTAAATCAGTAGCTATTCTAATGTTGCTCTATGGAGGACACGTAAATCCTCAATTGAATTTGCTACAACTACAAGACACGTAAGCTATCATAGGACATTGAAAAAACAAAAATAACCTTAACTTTATAATAAAAGACATCAAGCACACATGTTGAACAAGCCTTTTCTACTATAGTAGAAAGAAAAAATATTACATATCTAGAAAAGAATGATACTCTAAAGTGACTGAAAAAATTGGAATTAGTTAAGGAAGAAAACGAATTAGGCTATTGTAAAGTTGATGTAAAAAAAAAATAGGAATAATTGTATAGAATGACAAACTAATAATATAAAGTAAATATAGTAGTTATCGTTTGATTTATTTGTGTTTCATAGCAAACTGTTTGCCACTCTCTCTCTTTCTCATAATCTCGCTCGCTACTCTCACTCTCTCACTCGCTTCCTGTCACTCGCCTCTATCGCTTTATACAATAGAATTATATAAATTGTGTTTCTAATTATATAAAGTGAGAGAAAATTGTATATACACATGTAAATACATATATTTTTGTCCTATACACTTATAATTATACAATAAAAGTACTCCCCTGCGCAAGTCTCTTTTTCTTTTCACTCTTTCTCATTTTATACAAATTCAAATTTTATATAATTTCTCTCTTTCTCGTTTTATACAATTCGATTCAATTGTATATTCCCAGCCCAAAGTCTCTTTTGTCTTTCTCTCTTTCTCATTTTTATATCTCTTTCTCATTTTTATACAAATTCATATTGTGAGATTGAATTCTTTTCTGTCAACCCTTGCTCTTGCATCGGCTTCGCCTTCCGCCTTATTAAGCTTTGGACTTTCATAATTGTCCTATACACTTATAATTATACAATTCGTTTTATACATTTTGTTTTATACAATTTTCTGCCCAAATTTCTTTCTCTTTCTTGTTTTATACACTTCGTTTTATATAATTCGCTTCAATTGAATATGTATAGCAAATTGTACATATATATGTTTGTTATGAAATACAATTATGCAAACTTTACTATAATATACATCTATATATTTTATGTTTACTATATGTGAAAAGTGCCCTAATCAAATATGTTGCGGCCCAATATAATGATTTCTGCACAGGAAAAAACAGGGAGAAATTAGGGATATGTGCAAATAAAATTAACATTTGTCTTGGATAATCAATGATGACACAAATTTTCTATTAATATATAATATATATAGTTTGTCTTTCATCGAACAACGTGTTAGCTTACGTCTCAAAAGTTAAAACTGTCATACGAGTTTCCTCCATTCTCTTTTGGAATACTTTTTGGGTATTTATGGTACTCATCTAAGCATTGACTCAAGTATAAAGCATTAACAAGATGTAAAAAAATATATTTAGCAAGAAAACAATAACAATATATTTATTAGAAAAATGACATTTTCATCAAATTAAGTAATTAATCAGACTATTATGACATATATATTTTTGTTCAATTTTATCTAACGTCGTTTTTGACTTTTCCCCTTTAAAAATAAAAATTGGGTAAAAAATAAGTTGATCAACTTGTAAGACCACTTCTCATTTTGACGGCTAATTGTTACTATTATATTTATATCCAATGCTTTTAATTTATTTTTCACCAGGATAAATAATAGTGGTCAACACATCGAAATATAAGTAATTCTTATTTTTCTATATGTATAAAGCATGCTCTCCATTTGTTGATAATATTCATAGGCAATTAGTTGTTGAAAGAAATTCAACAATATTTGAAGGAGCTATGGAGGAAAATAGACAAGTGTTTGAGGCTGATGAAGATGCATATGGAGGCATGGATGTACATATCAAGGACTCAATGGATTCTGTCAAATTCATTGCTATGCTTAGGGCATCCATTACACAATGGACGAATCAAGTATTCCTCCGTTCTAAAAAAAATAATCTAGTTTAACTTGATAAAAAGAGTAAGAAAAAATTTTAATTTTATGGTTCAGAATTAAAATTATGTAAAATATATGAAAAATGCCTTCTAATCTTATGGTGTTAAGCATATCACAGGACCAAAAATAATATTACTAAAAAAAGTAAAAGTTATTGATTCATATTAGATTTAAAATCTTAAAAAAAAAATAATGAATGCAAAATAATTCATTCGTTCCTATTTAGTTGTCATCATTTTGGATTTTTTTTCTTTTTATATTTGAAATATATTTAATTTAAACCTTCGATTTTACGTTTCCTATAGCTATAACATGTTTAAAGTCATAATATATGCCTTTGGTAAAATTAAAGTGATAATATATGTAATTTTTTGTTTTAAGGAAAGAAGGGTGTTTGGATTAAATTGCATATAGAATATTCCCACCTAGTTAACGATGCAGTCAAGGTACGTAAATGCCAACCTAATAAACAAAATTTAATCTATGTGATACTTTTACTTTTTTAAAATTCAATATATATGACTTTGAGTTGATCTAATTTTAATTATTTTTAAAATAAATTAAATTAACTTTATTTTTCTTTTAAAAAAAAGTCATATAAATTGAAAAAAAAAATATTAAAAATTGATAATTTAATTTGTGTGCAGGAAGGATTTTGGTATCACCATGCAGAGGCAACATACTTGATGTTGGTATATTGGATTCCTCAAACTCCTCATACTATTCCTTCTAATGCTTCTCATAGAGTTGGTATTGGGGCTCTTGTTATTAATGATAATGGAGAGGTATGCATCACGGCATATTTAAGATCACAAAATTATAATATATACATACCAATGTCAAATATCATTATGCACCCATATAGATATCATTACATAAAATGATATATGGACATATGCTACTTCCAGACCATATTATATTAACATGACTTATGTTAATAATAATATTTGGACAGGTGCTAGTAGTTCAAGAAAAAAATGGGACATTCAAGGGCACAGGGGTGTGGAAACTGCCTACTGGGGTTTTTGATGAGGTAATTATGAATTGTCATCGTCACCATTTCGAACCTTTACTCTCTATCTAAATTTGTCGTAATTTAAATGATTTTACTTTTATATTATAAGGAGTAGTATATACATGTTTTTGATCATGCATGAGTAATACCACGTTTGGTACATATATAGTTGGTTAGGACTATATATAAAATTATTATATTATTTGATTTGCAATTCAAAAATCCAAATTACTAATGTATAAATTATGAGGGAATTCATATACAATTTTATGCAAGATATACAATGAAATAACTCATACATGAGTAACAACTTCATGGATAAAGTAATGTACAAATTTCCCCATTACTAATACATGCATAAGTACTCTAACCAACTACCAAATGACCTTTCAATGAAATGACTTATAGGGTGTGTTTGGTATGAAGGAAAATATTTTTCATGGAAAATATTTTTTTAGAAAATGTTTTCCTGGAAAACAAGTAGATTTTGGACTCATTTTCTCATGTTTGGTTGGTGAGTAGAAAATATGTCACGACCCAAAACGAGCCGCGAGTGGCACCCACACTTATCCTGCTATGTGAGCGAACCAACAAATCTAAACCCCAACATAATGCGGAAGACTCAAAATCTTATTAATAAAACCAATAAATAAACATTCTAGAATTTATCAACTATTATCCCCAAAATCTGGAAGTCATCACCACAAGAACATCTATCCTCAAATTACTAAATCTAAGAGTATTTAAGAAACTAAAATAAGTAAATGAATGGTCCACGCCCGAACTTCAAGGACATCAAGACACGAATGAGAGAATCCAGTCCAAGCTAGGAACAATAGCTCACCCTGAAATCTGATATGCTGAAGACTGGCTAGAGTTGCGGACGAGTTGAAGTTGATGGCACGTTTGCTGCATTCCATAATTAACAAGGAAGGGAAATAAAAGTAGGGGTCAGTACAAGTACTGAGTAGGTATCATCGGCCAACTCAAAATAGAAAGCAATATATATCAAGTAATA
>NC_028641.1:23943572-23947408 GCF_001406875.1 Solanum pennellii | reverse complement strand
GGTCCGTCCTGCACGTCCGTCACAAAGTTCAGAGACTCAATTTCAGTAAAAGGTCTGTGACGGTCCGTCGTAGCTACGACGGTCCGTACTGCAGTTCCGTCGTGAAGTTCAGAGAGTTGATCCCAGTACCCAGATGTTCAGAGTTTAAGTGTTTTGGAACGATGACCCCCGACGGTCCGTCGTGCCCATGACGGTCCGTCGCAGGATCCGTCGACCCAGTCAGTTATTATCAGAAATAAACTCTACTGCTCGAATCGACTAAACAGGTCGTTACAAAATATTTTCCGGAAATGATTCTGTGTTTGATTTATGAATGAAAAATGTTTTTAAGTAACATCTTTTATTTTTACTAGAGTAGAAAATAATTTATGAAATTGAAAAAAAATTAAAATAATTTTTTTTGGGTGGAGGGGGAAAGAGTGAAAAAATAAAAATTTGAAGTTGATAGTATTTTTAAAAAACAAAATTAATTTTTTGGGGTTGGGGTTGGGGGTGGGTAGGGGGCTGGCCCGGGAAGGGGGGGTAGGAGTTTAAAAATAAAAATTTGAAGTTGAAAATATTTTTAAAAAGCAAAATTAATTTTTTGGAAGGGGGTGGGGTTGTGGGAGGATGCTGGCCGGTGGTGGGGCGTGGTAGTGGTGGTCAGGGATCGGGCGAAAAAATAAAATTTTAAAATTGAAAATATTTTTTTTTAAATTGATGTTTTTTCGCAAAAAAAAAAAAATATAATTTGAAATTGGAGGAGAATTTTGGAAAATGTTTTCCTTAATTTTTGAAGAGAAGTTATTAAAATTTTTTTGAGAAAAATGAATTGATTTGAAAAACATTTTCCAATACTTTTTTCCCAACCAAATATAAGAAAATTGGATAACATTACCAAATACACTCATAGTCACACAAATATATATAAATTATTTTAACCACAAATTTCAAAAATATTTCTTTCTTATCAAACTCTGTGCAAGTCAAATTAAACAACATCACATATTGAGAAGCAAGACGGTAATATTTAGATTGCAACAAATTAATTCTAATAATTAAATAAACTCAATTGTTTCCAAACAACAGGGGGAGGATATATGTGATGCTGCAATAAGAGAAGTACATGAAGAAACTGGAGTAAGTTCGACACAGTTAATTAATTAAGTTTCTAACAATTACTTATAATTTCATCTTTTATTTATGTAGCAATTTTTATTAATTTTTGGTTTATGAATTTCATCAGATCAAAGCAGAATTTGTGGAGCTACTTGCATTCAGGTAATTAATTAATCTCATGTGCCTTTTAATTCTTTAATATATGAACATTTTTTAATTAACGATGTTGTGATTTCATAATTATTTTATTTTCCTTATCTAAATAATTGTTTACATGATTAAAATTTATTATTGGTATCATTACAGGCAAAGTCATAAATCATTCTTTGGGAAATCAGATTTATTCTTTGTTTGCATGCTTAAGCCACTCTCTTATATCATCCACAAACAAGATTCTGAAATCGAGGGAACCAAGGTGTGTATGTTGGTTTTATTTGTTTTTATTAAGATTGAGACATTTGAATTTGAATTTACATATGAATATTAAGATGAGTCTTAGTATAAATATAAATATGACTATAAAATTCAAGTAAAATACTAAATTGATGTTTTTAAAAATTTATATGGAAATTTGTGATAGTAATGACTAACGATGGTGATTATGTGTGTCGATATGGAAAGCTATTGACTGATAACGATGATCGTGGATAGTATCTTATAGCATAGTGATTAATGTTGAAGATGAAGGAAGTTGATGATTGGAACATCACACAAAAAGTTTAGTGACTTTACTGAGGCAAAAATTAGTTATATGACTTTATAAGTAAAATTTAGTGATAGCAAATTTTCATTAGTTTAATACATATTTTTAGTAGGGACATTTCCTAGGTAAAACTAAGCATGATTTGATTTTAATTAGTTTGATTATTAATAAACTATAATTCAAGTCTTATTAAAGCCAAAAGTTATTTCTTAATTATTTAATAATATTATTCTTTTTTAATATTTGCAGTGGATGGCTATTGAGGAATATGCAGCACAACCTTTTATAAAGAAGCATGAAATGTTCAATAAAATAGCAGAGATTTGCATAGCAAAAAAAGAGGACAAATATAATGGCTTCTCCAAAGTGCTTATGACTTCTGCATTTTCTACTAAGAGGACTTATTTGTACTACAATCAAAACCAATAGAGATGCACAATATCTGAAGTTTATGAATTTTGAATTTGTCATCAAGCCATAGCTCGTCCAAAACACCCCTTAAAAACTTTAGCAGAAATCCGACCCAGGTGGAATTACGCCACTCGTGACGGCCCGTCGTGCCTGCGACGGTCCGTCCTGCACGTCCGTCACAAAGTTCAGAGACTCAATTTCAGTAAAAGGTCTGTGACGGTCCGTCGTAGCTACGACGGTCCATACTGCAGTTCCGTCGTGAAGTTCAGAGAGTTGATCCCAGTACCCAGATGTTCAGAGTTCAAGTGTTTTGGAACGATGACCCCCGACGGTCCGTCGTGCCCATGACGGTCCGTTGAGGGATCCGTCGACCCAGTCAGTTATTATCAGAAATAAACTCTACTGCTCGAATCGACTAAACAGGTCGTTACAATAGATACCAATTTACCCATCGTTCGTCCCCGAACGATCACAGGAAGAAAAGTAAGGGCGAGAAAGAGTACCTGAGTCTGTAAAAAGATGTGGATATCTTTCTTGCATATCAGCCTCATTCTCCCAAGTTGACTCTTCAACTGGCCGATTCTTCCACTGAACCTTGATGGATGCAATCTCCTTTGATCTCAACTTGCGGACTTCTCTAGCTAGAATAGCAACCGGCTCCTCCTCATAAGACAAATTCTCGTCGAGAAGAACTGAATCCCAACGAAAAATGTAGTTTCCATCTCTATGGTATTTTTTCAGCATAGACACATGAAATACCGGGTGCACTCCTCAGAGTCCTGGAGGCAACGCCAATTCATATGCCACCTTCCCCACACGTTTCAAGACTTCAAATGGCCCAATATACCTTGGACTAAGTTTACCTCTCTTACCAAACCGCATCACCCCTTTCATGGGTGAAACCTTCAGCAAGACTTGTTCACCATCCATGAAATTCAAATCCCTAACCTTTCGATCTGCATACTCCTTCTGTCTGCTCTGAGCTGCTAGAAGCTTATCCTGGATGAATTTTACCTTTTCTAACGACTCCCTCCAAAGATCGGTACCCAAGGTCTTACCTCAAATGCATCAACCAACCAATGGGAGACCTACATCTCCTCCCATACAGTGCCTCAAATGGAGCCATATCAATACTTGAGTGATAGCTATTGTTGTATGAGAACTCTGCTAAGGGTAAGAATTTATCCCAATGACCACCAAATTCTATCACGCATGCACGAAGCATATCCTCCAACACCTGAATCGTTCGCTCAGACTGACCATCGGTCTGGGGGTGAAATGCAGTACTAAGGTCCAGCCTAGTACCTAATTCAGCATGTAATGTCCTCCAAAACTTAGAAGTAAACTGCGTACCTCTATCTGATATGATGGAGAGTGGAACTCCATGCAATCGAACAATCTCCGAGATATAGAGTTTGGCTAACTTCTCTGCATTGTAAGTCATCTTGACCGGAATGAAGTGAGCAGACTTAGTTAATCTGTCAACAATTACCCTAATAGAATCAAACTTACCAATGTCTTTGGAAGACCGACCACGAAATCCATTGCAATCCATTCCCACTTCCATTCAGGAATGGGCATTCTCTGAAGGGTTCCTCCAGGCCTCTGGTGTTCATACTTTACT
>NC_028641.1:23927108-23938033 GCF_001406875.1 Solanum pennellii | reverse complement strand
GGTCCGTCCTGCACGTCCGTCACAAAGTTCAGAGACTCAATTTCAGTAAAAGGTCTGTGACGGTCCGTCGTAGCTACGACGGTCCGTACTGCAGTTCCGTCGTGAAGTTCAGAGAGTTGATCCCAGTACCCAGATGTTCAGAGTTTAAGTGTTTTGGAACGATGACCCCCGACGGTCCGTCGTGCCCATGACGGTCCGTCGCAGGATCCGTCGACCCAGTCAGTTATTATCAGAAATAAACTCTACTGCTCGAATCGACTAAACAGGTCGTTACAAAATATTTTCCGGAAATGATTCTGTGTTTGATTTATGAATGAAAAATGTTTTTAAGTAACATCTTTTATTTTTACTAGAGTAGAAAATAATTTATGAAATTGAAAAAAAATTAAAATAATTTTTTTTGGGTGGAGGGGGAAAGAGTGAAAAAATAAAAATTTGAAGTTGATAGTATTTTTAAAAAACAAAATTAATTTTTTGGGGTTGGGGTTGGGGGTGGGTAGGGGGCTGGCCCGGGAAGGGGGGGTAGGAGTTTAAAAATAAAAATTTGAAGTTGAAAATATTTTTAAAAAGCAAAATTAATTTTTTGGAAGGGGGTGGGGTTGTGGGAGGATGTTGGCCGGTGGTGGGGCGTGGTAGTGGTGGTCAGGGATCGGGCGAAAAAATAAAATTTTAAAATTGAAAATATTTTTTTTTAAATTGATGTTTTTTCGCAAAAACAAAAAATATAATTTGAAATTGGAGGAGAATTTTGGAAAATGTTTTTCTTAATTTTTGAAGAGAAGTTATTAAAATTTTTTTGAGAAAAATGAATTGATTTGAAAAACATTTTCCAATACTTTTTCCCAACCAAATATAAGAAAATTGGATAACATTACCAAATACACTCATAGTCACACAAATATATATAAATTATTTTAACCACAAATTTCAAAAATATTTCTTTCTTATCAAACTCTGTGCAAGTCAAATTAAACAACATCACATATTGAGAAGCAAGACGGTAATATTTAGATTGCAACAAATTAATTCTAATAATTAAATAAACTCAATTGTTTCCAAACAACAGGGGGAGGATATATGTGATGCTGCTATAAGAGAAGTATATGAAGAAACTGGAGTAAGTTCGACACAATTAATTAATTAAGTTTGTAACAATTACTTATAATTTCATCTTTTATTTATGTAGCAATTTTTATTAATTTTTGGTTTATGAATTTCATCAGATCAAAGCAGAATTTGTGGAGCTACTTGCATTCAGGTAATTAATTAATCTCATGTGCCTTTTAATTCTTTAATATATGAACATTTTTTAATTAACGATGTTGTGATTTCATAATTATTTTATTTTCCTTATCTAAATAATTTTTTACATGACTAAAATTTATTATTGGTATCATTACAGGCAAAGTCATAAATCATTCTTTGGGAAATCAGATTTATTCTTTGTTTGCATGCTTAAGCCACTTTCTTATATCATCCACAAACAAGATTCTGAAATCGAGGGAACCAAGGTGTGTATGTTGGTTTTATTTGTTTTTATTAAGATTGAGACATTTGAATTTGAATTTACATATGAATATTAAGATGAGTCTTAGTATAAATATAAATATGACTATAAAATTCAAGTAAAATACTAAATTGATGTTTTTAAAAATTTATATGGAAATTTGTGATAGTAATGACTAACGATGGTGATTATGTGTGTCGATATGGAAAGCTATTGACTGATAACGATGATCGTGGATAGTATCTTATAGCATAGTGATTAATGTTGAAGATGAAGGAAGTTGATGATTGGAACATCACACAAAAAGTTTAGGGACTTTACTGAGGCAAAAATTAGTTATATGACTTTATAAGTAAAATTTAGTGATAGCAAATTTTCATTAGTTTAATACATATTTTTAGTAGGGACATTTCCTAGGTAAAACTAAGCATGATTTGATTTTAATTAGTTTGATTATTAATAAACTATAATTCAAGTCTTATTAAAGCCAAAAGTTATTTCTTAATTATTTAATAATATTATTCTTTTTTAATATTTGCAGTGGATGGCTATTGAGGAATATGCAGCACAACCTTTTATAAAGAAGCATGAAATGTTCAATAAAATAGCAGAGATTTGCATAGCAAAAAAAGAGGACAAATATAATGGCTTCTCCAAAGTGCTTATGACTTCTGCATTTTCTACTAAGAGGACTTATTTGTACTACAATCAAAACCAATAGAGATGCACAATATCTGAAGTTTATGAATTTTGAATTTGTCATCAAGCCATAGCTCGTCCAAAACACCCCTTAAAAACTTTAGCAGAAATCCGACCCAGGTGGAATTACGCCACTCGTGACGGCCCGTCGTGCCTGCGACGGTCCGTCCTGCACGTCCGTCACAAAGTTCAGAGACTCAATTTCAGTAAAAGGTCTGTGACGGTCCGTCGTAGCTACGACGGTCCATACTGCAGTTCCGTCGTGAAGTTCAGAGAGTTGATCCCAGTACCCAGATGTTCAGAGTTCAAGTGTTTTGGAACGATGNTAATAGAGACGCACAATATTTGAGGTTTATGAATTTTGAATTTGTCATCAAGCCATAGCTCGTCCTAGTTAGTAACTGATTTCATAATTAATTATGCATTGTATTTTTTGAATTCTATATTATAAAAGTTATTAAATTCGTCTAAATTTGTGATATATTAGCATAATGAGCTTCACGCTAATGGGATTTTTCTTATTCATCCGTCTAATTGATCAAATATTCATTGTTCGATAGAATCAGATTGAGATGTCATAGTCAAATTAAGTTCAAATTCACAAGATTAAATAATAATATGAGTATGTGACCACCAAGTTTAATTACCATTTCTTTTCTTGTTTAATTTTCTCTTTTTGTTATTCTTGTTACAAATGAAGAAGTTCTCGATAAGTCTAATTTTGGCTTTGCAAAAGAGTCCATTTTTTTAAAAAATAAATAAGTCAATCGATGCGTATGGAAATAACAAGAATTTGTACTAGGGGGTTCAAAATCGAACCCTAACTCATAAGTCAATCACAAAATTGACTTATTGGCTTACTAGTAGTGGGGTATCAAATAAACGGATGGTGTGAGGGCAGACAATTCAATTTTCTTATTGAATAAACCGCTAACCCGATAAGAGTTACCATACTTACACTTATATCTTGGATATATTCGCCTCATCTAATTTTTTTCATAATATATTATATATTGTCAGTCCTAAAATCGTAAGCCAAAAATTGAAAGACGTATATACTTTTCTATTGTATTAAATATTATATTACTGGTAATCTATATTTTTTGCAGAATTTTATAATTTAACTGCATATAAAATAGTGAAAACAAGTATTTTTTAAAGGGGCATTCATGAAAAAAAGTTAGAGGTTAGATACACTGTTTGATAAAATCAACCGACAATTTATTGATTGATTACTAAATTAGTATATTTAAAAATCAATATCCGATAGACCAAACCATTAAGCAAAATTATCCGCACAATCGACACCCCTAATCTGTACTGCTGAATTGAATCAATGTTGTAAAAGACGATTTATATGGAGTAGAATGATTAATTTTGTCACAGTTAAGTGTTAACCTTAGGCACACAACCTCGCTTAACGAAAGTTCTTTTTCATATTTTACTATATAAGAAGAGTGAATAAGCACACTCCTCTCCGTCAACACGTGTACTTACGTGAAAATACACTCAATTTAAAGGTTATTTTTGTCTTTCTATGCTTCACCTTACACTTGATCGGGACAATGAATTAAGGGTGATAGAAAAGTTTCAAAATTAAGTGTAGGTGACTCCTCCTCCTCCTCATCCCCCGTCTCCTTCTCCTCCTCCTCCTCTTCCTTTTCCTCTCTTCTTCCTCCTCTTCTTCTTCCTATTCTTCTTCTTCCTCTTATTCTCCATTGCTAGTAGTGACATTGTTGGTACTGCTACTATCGGACCAAATTCCATTCATATATCATTAGGTATTACATCGTAGGTCATTTTTGTAAGTAAATTAATTATTTTGTCTAAACTAATGATTTTTAGTCTAATTTCTCATTTGGGGTATTTTGAGTGTTTCACCAAAATACGTATCCAACAGGTAAGTCATTTGTTTGAACATATAGCTTACCTATTGGATACATATTACATTGCCATGCCAAGCTGGGATAGAATCAGAAGCGTGCCTCAATAGATAAATCATTTAATATAATCGATGAGTCATCTATTGCAACAGAGGGCTTACCTATTGTAATATGTTGGATACATATTACAGTACCAAACCAAGCTAAGCTAGGAAAAAACCAGAAGCTTGTACCAATAGATAAATCATTCATCACAACATATAAGTCATATGTTGTACCAGATGACTCGCTATATATATATATATATATATATATATAACATGCCAAGCCAGGACAGACAGAAGCTTATCCCAACAGGTAAGTCATTCAGATGACCTATCTGTTACAACAATTGACTTGAATGTTGGATGAGCTTCTGGTTCTAGACATGTGTCCAACAAGCAAGTCATCGATTGTAACAAGTGGGTCATCTCCACATTATTTGGTGGAAAAATACATGATTGCATATTGTAAGGAAATTAATTCGGTGCCTCCTGAAGATTCTTGAATTGTTCCTTTGGAGACTTTAGAGAGAGAATACCTCATCCATATGTTGATCCAAGCAAATCGGAAAGAAGGCGAACGAAGAGGAGGCGTGGATTCGGGGATTCATTTCCAATAAAAAAGAATAAGAATTCAATATGTAAAAATATTGGCCGCAAGAGAACATGTCTAGTTTGAAATGCTCCATAATTATTGTAATAGTGAAATAACTATTTTGTACTGAATTATGAATTTGAAAATTTAAACTCATTTTGTTTAATTATGCATGTTAATATTTATTATATAGAATATATTAGTTATGCTCATCCTTTGCAACAAACTTTGCATATTTGACATCAGATACATTATCTATTGCATTATTTGTTGAAATAAATAACCCATTGTTAAAAATAATCAAATAAATATGATAATCTTTTGCAATAAATATAAAAATCTATTACAAGAAATATATAATATGTATTATCTATTGTGATAGAGATGACCCATTCATTGAAAATAATCAAGCATATGTGCTCATCTGTTGCAATGAATGAGTCATATGTAGCAACATATGATCATCAGTTTCAATAGATGAGCATATATATTTGATCATTTTCAACATATTCTCTATATATAAATGCTTCATTAGTCCATAATTAGTGATAATTATAATATTTAATTATAATTACATTTTTATTAATAAGTACAATTACATTTTCAATGCATTATAAAGTAATTACATGATCAACTAACTTTATTTTTCTTAAATAGAGTGATCAATTGATTATTTTGATTTGGAATGCTTCATTAACTCATAATGCATCAATACAATTAGGTTGATTCATATCTACTAATAGTGGGATTAGCAGTACTAATACTAGATATAATGTTGCCAAAAGCTTGAATCTTACAGGGGTTCTTAGCATACTATCAATACTATTAATTCCCTTGTCTACTTCCATGGCTTCATACGCAAAAGGTGGCACTATGTCCCATATGATTATTTCTCCATTCCCTCCCTGCTGAGCTCCTTTGTTAGCTAGTAGATCTGCAACTTGATTTTGTCGTCTATGGTTGTGGTTCAGCATCGGGTTCCCCAGCTTGAGGAGTAGTTCCCTGCAGTCATAGATGATGTCAGTGTATTCTTCATTTTTTTTGACTAGTATATTGCTAGTGCTTTCTGAGTCGGCCACTATTTTGATGTTTCTTAGTTGCCTTATTGCTACTAGTTGAAGACCATGGTAAAGGCTATGATCTTTGCCTGGGTGGCATTTTGGGCTGATTTTTTAATGCTGAATTCAACTACCCAGTTTTCTTTGTTGTTCCTTATTACACCTCCCGCTCCACTAAGTTCCGTTCTATGATCAAAGGATCCTTTCAGCTTCAAATCCTCTAAATGGTGGTTCCGATAATTGGTCCTGTTTCCCTGGTTTTTGTTCTTTGGTATGCCCGTTGATTTGTAAGGTAGTAGTATTCTACAACCCTTTGGTATGGGCGATTTAGTGGGATCTCTAGAGTGTTTTTTATTATGGTAATTTTGGTTACGTTGTAACCACATATTCCATATATTGAAAGGGAAAGTTGTTCCCAATTTAATTGTTTGGTTGATATCAGCCTTTCTTATTCCTCCCTTTGCTATTATTTTTGTTGGACAAATTGATAATCACACCCACGATAATGTCCAAACTAAATAGCAATAGGAAGAGAGTAACAACGACACCAAATATTAAAATGGGTAAATATGATACCCGAATAAGTAATACAATAATATTGATGAAAAACTTGGTACCGTCAAAAGACTAGTACTCAACACTCTTTTATTTCTTACAACTCACAATAATATTATTTGCACACTATTTTCTCACAAACTAAGAAGTAGTTTGTGGATTACTCTTTCTACTCTCTATTGCTTCTCTATTTTTGTGTGTCTTCAAGTGTTCAATTACTAGTCTGTTCATAGAGTTTCTTGAACACTTGTTTACATCATTAATGACATAATGCGGTAGCCAATTTCAACAAAAAATTAGCTGCCTAACTCTACCAAACTTATAGCAAACTTTGACTACCTACTTCCACAAATGCGGCTACCAACTTTCACATTAGTGACTATCAATTTTCACATTTGTGGCTAGTAATTTCAACAAGTATGACTGCCAAATTGATTGCTGCCAAGATTTATTTCCACAAATCTCTCCCTTAATTTTGATTTTTCTTCGTTACTCCAAGGTTTGATCTCAATCCCTAAAAATCTTCAAACTTAAGAGGCTTTATAAAGATATCCGCAACTTGATCATGAAATTTCACATACTTGATCTCTACCTCTTTCTTGGCAATGCATTCTCGGATAAAGTGATACCTTGTGTCTATGTGCTTGCTTCGATCATGATAACTGGACTCTTTGCTAGTGCTTGTGCAAATTTATTATCAACACAAATCATTGTGGCTTCAATTTGTGGCAAATTGAGTTCCTTCAATAACCGTCTCAACCAAATAGCATGACACGTACATGATGTCTCTGCCACATATTCAGCTTCACAAGTCGAGGGAGTAACAATTGATTGTTTATTTGAACTCCAAGAAATAACACAATCACCTAAGAAAAATACAAAACCTGATGTGCTTTTTTTATCATCAACATCTCCAGCATAATCACTATCACAATATCCCACAAGATTAAAATCATCAAAAGAAGAATAAAATAGCCCAAGGTCGATTGAACCTTTTAGGTAGCGAAGAATTCTTTTAGCAACCTTCAAGTGAGTGGAAGTAGGAGCATCCATGAAGTGGCTTACTACTCCAACTGCAAAGAGTATATCTGGTCGCGTACATGTCAAGTACCTCAGACATCCTCTTGAATAAAGTGGACTCCACTTATTTACCATTGTCAAATTTTGAGAATTTTGTTCCACTTTCCATTGGGGTGTTCACAGGGTTACAATAAACATGTTGAACTTCTTCAAAATCTCATTTGTATAGCTTTCTTGAGATATGAAGATGCCTTCCTCCATTTGCTTCACTTCGAGGCCCAAGTAATATGACATGAGCCCTATGTCCAGCATCTCAAACTCAAGGGACATAGCTTTCTTGAAATCTTCAAATAAAATTGGGTTGTTACCCGTTAGAATGAGATAATCAACATAAAGACAAACAAGCAGAATATCTTTATTAGTGTGAACTTTAATGTAAAGAGCATATTCATGCAGATAACGAGTAAACCATTGTCTTGAAAGTATTTGTCAATGCAACTATTCCAAGCTCGTGGAGCTTGCTTCAACCCATATAAGGTTTTCTTCAACCTTAACACCTTATCTTCATGATTTTTAACAATAAAATCCAATGGTTGCTCAACATAGACTTCCTCTTCAAGATATCCATTCAACAATGTCGATTTGACATCTAATTGATGGATCTTCCACTTCATTTGCGCTGCTAAAGAGATCAATAGAAGGATTGCCTCCATGTGGGCAACATGCTCATAGACTTCCTCGTAGTCGATGCCATACCTTTGTTTGTAGCCTTTAGTCACAAGTCTTGCCTTGTATCTTTCTACTTCTCCATGGGAATTTTTTTCGTCTTGTATATCCATTTGACTCCAATTTCTTGATGGTCTTTTGGAAGAGTTGTCAACTCCCAAGTGTTGTTCTTCTCTATTGACTGGATCTCCTCTTCCATGGATTTTCTCCACGTTTTATCAGTAACAGCTTCATCAAAATTCATTGGTTCACTATCAGCAAAGAGACAACACATAAAATCAAAATTAGTAATTTCTTCTGTGTCATCATAGATTTCTTGAATGTTCCTCATTCTATGTAGTCTTTCACTTGAACTCTCTTGAGAAGATGGAGATGCAACATTTGCTGGTGAAGGAGGCGGGGTTGCATCATGTGCAGGTGTCATGGTCTTCTGTTCTTCTTCATCTCCGAAGTGTGGAAGAAAATTATATGTTTTTTCTTCCGAAGCCTCCCAATTCCATGATGCTTCTTCATCAAATTCAACATCACGACTCACCACCACCTTGTTATTGCTTGGATTGTACAATTTGTACCCTTTTGAACTTGCGTCATAGCCAACAAACACATACTTGACACTCCGGTCGTCAAGTTTAGATCTCCCTTGATGTGTAACATGAGCATAGGCTATGCTCCCAAAGATTCTCAAGTTCTTAACACTTGTCTTTCTTCCGCTCCATGCTGCTTAAGGTGTTTGATCTCGTACGTTTCTTGTTGGAGACCTGTTGCTCAAATAAATTGCACAAGAAACAGGCTTGGCCCAAAATTCTTTTGGTAAATGTTTTGCTTTCAACATACATCTAGCCATATTAAGAATTTTTCTATTCTTTCTTTCTGCAACTCCATTTTGTTGTGGCGAGTAAGGTACCGTTAGCGGGAGACGAATTCCATGAGATTGACAAAAGTCATTAAATTCTTTGAAGTGAATTCACCTCCTTTATCAGACCTTAATGCTTTTATTTCATAGCCACTTTCTTTTTCTACAATTGCTATGAAAATTTTAAAGGAAACAAAAACTTCAGATTTTTGCTTCAAGAAGTATATCCAAGTCTTTCTACTGAAATCATCAATAAATAGCAAGAAGTACTTTCTTTTACCAATAGAAGGTGGATGGATTGGACCACACACATCAGTGTGTACAAGTTGAGTGGCTTACTTGTTCTTGATGTAGTCTCCTTTGGAAAACTCCTCCTTGCATGTTTTCCAAGAAGAGAAGCTTCACACAATTGATTTGGATGGTTGATTGACGGTAACCCATCAGCCATGTTCTTGTCTCCCATTTATTTGAGCGCTTTAAAGTTCAAGTGCCCAAATCTCACATGCCAACACCATGATTAATCTTGCACATTAGCCTTCAAACACTTTGCATCGATAGTTTGAAGACTTAAAGAAAACAACCTATTATTTGCCATATGAACTTTAGTAATTAAGTTGTTACTTGAATCTCTTAGCCAAAGATGCATATTTTCATATGAATATCATATCTTATTTCAAGAAGTTTACCCAAACTCAAAATATTACTTTTTAATTTTTACACATAATAAACATTGGTAATCAATTTATGACCACCATCTTTACAGGATATCAGAATCGTACCTATCCCTTCAATTTGGATCTTAGAGGTATCTCCAAAAGACACATTACCTTTCACGGTCATCTTTATTTTCACAAATTTATCTTTGTGGCCACACATATTATTGCTTGCTCCATTGTCAATATACCATGAGTTGCAATCATCTTTATCTTCTTCGTTGAGTGATAATTACAGTGTTGACTCATCTTCATCTTTGTTGTTGTCAACATGATTAACTTTCTCTTCAACATTACTATGACATTCCCAAGAGTAATGTCCCATTTTATGATAGTTTGTAATGACCTGTTTAATCGATTCGAGCAGTAAGTTTATTTTGATAAAAACTGACTGGGTCGACGGACCACGCGACGGACCGTCATGGTCATGACGGCCCGTGATGGTTTCCGTCGTCCCATACTTGTGAATTTCCTTCTGCTACTTTACTCATTCCCCTCGACGACAAGTAGGACGAGCCGTCATAGGCACGACGGACCGTCGAGGGTCTTCGTTCCAAAACACTTAAACTCTGAAAATCTGGGTACTGAGATCGACTCTCTGAACTTCGCGACGGAAATGCAGGACGGACCGTCGTAGGTACGACGGACCATCACAAACCCTTTACAGAATTTGACTCTCTGAACTTTGTGACGGACCTGCAGGACGGACCGTCGTAGACACGACGGACCGTCACAGGTTGCGTAACCTAACTGGGTCGGATTTCTGCTAAAAGTTTTAAAGGGGTGTTTTGGACTATTCATGACAAACCTTATGAAATTAGTGGGGTCAGTTAATAAATTATTTACTTGGAGGGTTAAAGGAGACAACCTTGAAATAAATAATGGTTACTTTTATCATAATGAATTATATGATAATTAGGGTAAAAGAAAAGAATCTAGAGAAGAAAAAGAAAAAAAAAGACAGAGAGGGAGAACGAACGAGAGAGTGAACGAAGAGGAAAGCAAAAGGGCATTGGGGAGATAGCTTGCTTTATCACGATTCTTCGGTGGAGGTAGGTTATGGTTTATGCTATGTGATAGTAAACTCTTAATAGCGATTGATATGTATTGGGTGGTATTGTAAAATCTTTCATATACTTGATTTTGTGTTTGTATGTTGCGATCGTATAACTGTGGTGTTTAGAATGATAAGACTGTTGAATTTTCAATCCTAAACCTCTTTGTTAAGATGATGCTTGACATAAAGAAAGCTTGATGAACTGAAATAATGAGATA
>NC_028641.1:23926745-23926934 GCF_001406875.1 Solanum pennellii | reverse complement strand
GTAGCATTAGGGGATCGGAGTGTCACGTTCCGACACGATAATAAACCTTGAATTAACTTAATATAATCGATTTCAAAAAATCTAATTCCCGAATGAGTATGGTGTGGAGGCTTGAGTCGTCATAGATGTGCTTGAGGTTGTTGTCAATGGTTTTTGTACTTGTTGATTGTCACCTGTTGAGTATTGTGG
>NC_028641.1:23921633-23923189 GCF_001406875.1 Solanum pennellii | reverse complement strand
GTGGTTTCTAAGGATGGAGTGATGGTGGATCCTTCTAAGATTCAAGAAGTGAAGAGTTGGGTAAGACCTACTAATGTTACAGAGGTAAGGAGCTTTGTTGGCTTAGCTAGCTACTACCGTCGATTTGTCAAGGGATTTTCTTCTATTGCTTCGCAGCTAACAAATTTGACTAAGCAGAATGTTCCCTTTGTATGGTCGGATGAATGTGAAGAAAGTTTTCAGAAACTCAAGACTTTGTTGACTACTGCACCAATTCTTACCTTGCCAGTGGAAGGTAAGAATTTCATTGTCTATTGTGATGCATCTTATTCTGGTTTGGGTGCAGTGCTAATGCAGGAGAGAAATGTAATTGCTTATGCTTCGAGGCAATTAAAAGTGCATGAACGTAACTATCCGACCCATGATTTGGAGTTGGCTGCAGTAGTGTTTGCATTAAAGCAATGGAGACATTACCTATATGGGGTCAAGTGTGAAGTCTATACAGATCATCGTAGTTTACAGTATGTCTTTACTCAGAAAGATTTGAATTTGATGCAGAGGAGGTGGATGGAACTACTGAAGGACTATGATATCACTATTTTGTATAACCCAGGAAAAGCTAATGTTGTGGCAGATGCTTTAAGTAGAAAAGCAGGGAGCATGGGTAGTTTAGCCCACTTACAGGTTTCTAGACGCCCATTGGCTAGAGAGGTTCAGACTTTGGCTAATGACCTTATGAGGCTGGAAATACTAGAGAAAGGAGGACTTTTGGCCTGTGTGGAGGCAAGATCCTCTTTTCTTGACAAGATTAAGGAGAAGCAGTTTACTGATGAGAAGCTGAGCCGAATTCGAGATATGGTATTGCGAGGAGAGGCTAAAGAGGCAATAATTGATGAGGAAGGCGTTTTGAGGATTAAGGGAAGGGTATGTGTGCCCCGTGTTGATGATTTGATTCACACTATTCTTACAGAGGCTCATAGTTCAAGGTACTCTATACATCCTGGTGCAACCAAAATGTATCGCGACCTAAAGCAACATTTTTGGTGGAGTAGAATGAAGCGCGACATTGTTGATTTTGTTGCCAAATGCCCGAATTGTCAGCAAGTAAAGTATGAACACCAGAGGCCCGGAGGAACACTTCAGAGAATGCCCATTCCTGAATGGAAGTGGGAAAGGATTGCAATGGATTTCGTGGTTGGTCTTCCAAAGACATTGGGTAAGTTTGATTCTATTTGGGTAATTGTTGACAGGTTAACTAAGTCTGCTCACTTCATTCCGGTCAAGATGACTTACAATGCAGAGAAGTTAGCCAAACTCTATATCTCGGAAATTGTTCGATTGCATGGAGTTCCACTCTCCATCATATCAGATAGAGGTACGCAGTTTACTTCTAAGTTTTGGAGAACATTACATGCTTAGTTAGGTACTAGGCTGGACCTTAGTACTGCATTTCACCCCCAGACCTATGGTCAGTCTGAGCAAACAATCCAGGTGTTAGAGGATATGCTTCGTGCATGTGTGATAGAATTTGGTGGTCATTGGGATAAATTCTTACCCTTAGCAGAGTTTTCATACAA
>NC_028641.1:23917510-23920056 GCF_001406875.1 Solanum pennellii | reverse complement strand
TTTGCATTATTATTCCATATATATATTGCTTTCTATTTTGAGTTGGCCGATGATACCTACTCAGTACTTGTACTGACCCCTACTTTTATGTTCTTCTTGTTGTTTTGTGGAGTGCAGCAAGTGCACCAGTGACTTCGTCTCGTCCGCAACTCTAGCCAGTCTTCAGCACGTCAGATTTCAGGGTGAGCTATTATTCCTAGCTCGGGCTGGATTCTCTTCTTCGCGTCTTGATGTCTTTGAAGTTCGGACATGGACCATCGTTTTACTTATTTAGTTCTTAATTACTCTTAGACTTAGAAATTTGAGGATAGATGTTCTTGATGTGATGACTTCCAGATTTTGGGGATGACAAGTATTATATTTTAGAAGTTTATTTAATTGGTTATATTAATGAGTTTTGGTCTTCCGCATTATATTTTGTTATTAAAAATTTATATACTGGTAAACGTTGGGGTTAGATTTGTTGGTTCGCTCACATAGGAGGATAAGTGTGGGTGCCACTCGCGGCTCGTTTTGTGTCGTGACATAGTTATAACACTCAATTTTAGATTGTTCATACCTCATTACATTTGTACCTTGATAGGCTCCACGTCCTCTGCCTCCTCGTTGACCACGACCACGACCTCTGAAGGATTGGTGACCTTTATCTTCATTGTTGAAATGATTGGTATAATTTCTTCCTCTTCCACGGCCTCCACGACCTCCACGGCCTCGCTATTGTCTATTTCCTTTGTAACTTTTATCACCTTCAAATCCTTTGAAGGATGCATGAGTTTTAAGAAGTTGCTCTAGTGGCTCTTCTTTTCTCCTTTTCATTTTCTCTTCATGGGCTAGTGAAGAACCTTCCAATTGTTCTACCGTCATAGAGTCCAAATCTTTAGACTCCTGAATGTCACACACCACATAATCAAATTTAGGTGTTAAAGAACGAAGGATCTTTTCTACCGCATGCACATCATCTACTTCCTCTCCATATCTTCTTAGTTGATTTACAACAACCGTCAATCTTGAACATAAATCAAAAATGGATTCGGATTCTTTCATTTTTAAAACTTCAATATCAGCCCTTAGAGTTTGAAGTTTTATCTTCTTTACTTTATCAACTCCTTTGAGAGAATTTTGTAAAATCTCCCACGCTTCTTTTGAGGTGGTTGCATCAGCCACCTTCTCAAACATGCCATCATCCAAACATTGATGGATAAGAGTGAGGTCTTATTGATCTTTCTTTCTTGTTTTTAACAAGACCTCCTTTTCATTTGAGGGCAAAGTTTCCTTATTTGCGGGTTTTGTATACCCTTTTTCTACAATATCCCAAACATCTTGAGAGCGAAGAATAACTTTCATTCGTAGACACCATTTTTCATAATTTTCTCTTGTGATACGGGGGTATTGAAAGGACAACGGACTATTATTTGTCATGGCTATGATACCACGTTGTTGGACAAATTGATAATCACACCTAGGATAATGTCCAAACAAATAGCAATAGGAAGAGAGTAACAACGACACCAAATATTCAAATGGGTAAATATGATACCCGAATAAGTAATACAATAATATTAATGAAAAAATTGGTACTGTCAAAAGACTAGTACTCAACACTCTTTCATTTCTTACAACTCACAATAATATTACTTGCACACTATATTCTCACAAACTAAGAAGTAGTTTGTGAATTACTCTCTCTACTCTCTATTGCTTATCTATTTTGGTATGTCTTCAAGTGTTCAGTTACTACTCTATTTATAGAGTTTTTTGAACACTTGTTTATATATCATTAATGATATAATGCGGTAGCCAATTTCAACAAAAAATTGGCTGCCTAACTCTACCAAACTTATACCAAACTTTGACTACCTACTTCCACAAATGTGGCTACCAACTTTCACATTGGTGGCTACCAATTTTCACATTTGTGGCTAGTAATTTCACCAAGTATGGCAGCCAAATTAATTGCTGCCAAGATTTATTTCCACAATTTTTTCAATAATGTCTTCAAGCCCTAGTTTCTGCCAATACTTCTTCACTAATGGGCATTCTAGGAAAATATGCTCAATGGTTTGAAGCTCTCCACAGATAGGACATTTAGGATTAAATGTTTATGCCTATACTACTAAGATAGCTGCATGTTGGTATCCTTTCATGTTGACATAGCCATATCAAGAACTTGATTTTGTTTGGACAAGCCAACTTCCAAATCCATACGTAATCTTTATCGTCCCTAATGTATTCTTTGCTATGGTTCTTAATATGTTTGTATGTTGTGCTAATACTGTAGGTGTGCGAGTTCGACAGTTCCCAAGTTGCCCTATCGTTGTGGTATTGCGTTCCTAAAATTACCTACTTTATGCTAAAAGGAAATCATACGACGCCTCGCTTAACTTCCATGCCCATAACTAGCAATTATTTTTTCATCATCTTTCAATAATAGCCTGATACGCTCAAACTTACTTCTCAAATGAGAAGTAAAGCGGTCGCGTCAAGTAAATAACCCAACTAGTGAGGTTGGGATCGTTCCCACGAGGAAAATAGTCTAGACTTAACTT
>NC_028641.1:23907279-23911931 GCF_001406875.1 Solanum pennellii | reverse complement strand
GGACCGTCACAAGCTTCGTAATCCCACACTTGGTCAGACTTCCCCATCTTCCTTCAGCAGCTGCACTACGTTGCCACCTACGGACCGTCACAAGCACGACGGACCGTCATAAGCTCCGTAGGTGGTCTCTTCTGCATTTTTTTGCTCAAAATCTCCGCATTCAGCCTTGGACAGATTTCCTGCAAAACAAAGAGAAACTTATATCAAAATTAGCACAAAAAGGCTTTCGGACACACTAAACTTAAGGAAAAAGTATTAATTATACCGTGAAACCACGGTATATCATAGCCCTGCAAGTATTTTTATCAGCCTAGAAGGATATTCCTCCAGATTTTGCTAGATTTTCCAGAGTGTATGTAGGTGTTATGAAGACACTTGTCTTTTGTATATATACTTAAGATAGTTGAGGCCCACAATGAGCGTGGATTCTTGAAAATTTGGTTAGTAGAGCATCTTTTATGTAGCTGCTTTTTTGCAGATGCAAGATCCCTAACTTCTTATATTGAGTTAAAGTATTCCACTTGATCATGTAAAGCTTTCGTTTCATGTATGAGTTTCCCCAAACAAAATTTCATTGGATTCCATTAATTTTATTAGTTACACTTGGATTTTATGTAATTGCATAATGTGGTTAGGAATGTTGTTTAGACATGTTTTGGTTTGAGTAGTTCTTGACGCAATGGTTAGAAACTTAGTTTTCCAGCCTGTTAACCTATTTTGGAGATTTTCTAATATGAATTGGAAGTCTTGAGTCTTTGCCTTCCTGTGGATTATGGGAAAACCTAGATATTTGCCAAAGTACTTACCCTGCTGGAAGGCCATGAGATGTCTTATAGTTTGTCTCATATTTTCTAGGCAATTGTTTGGAAATAATTTTTTTGACTTATTTAGGTTAATGGTTTGTCCACTCCCCTCACAGAAAGCTTGAAGGGTTCTATTTATGCTTTGACATAATTTTAGGTCCACTTTTGACGTTAGTATTAACACTGGTCAACGGACCGAAACCGGTTCACCGGACCGGAATGAACCGGTACCGGACCGGACCGGAACCCGTTGACGGGTATGTTGACCGGTACCGGGATGAACCGGACCGGAATTACCGGGATGATTCATCGATTCCGTCCCGTTCCACTATATACCGGGATGGAACCAGAATGAATCGGAATGGACCGGGATGGAACGGGACGGGATTAACGGGATGATATTTTTTTTGGAATTACGAAATATAATTTTTTTTAGTTTTTAAGTATAAATTAATAGTTTTTAAATTTATACTATAATTTTTTACTTAAGTTTATATTAAAGATATTTTATTAATTTTTTTGTTATTGTTAAGTTTGCAAGTAAAGTCTAATAAAGTTTTCAAAATTTAAATCTTTTGAAGTTTATAATTTATAAGTTATTACTTATATTCCTTAATATTTATTTTATAAGTTATATTTATAACTTGTATCTTGTAAATATTAAATAAATAAAATTTGTAATTTTAAAAAAATTAAATTAAAATAAGGATAAAACAATTACAAAAATTAAAAAATATCAATTTAATTTATTTAAATTTGTAACAAATTACAATTTCAATTTATAACTATTAGTAGAGTACATAGCTTACGCAGCCACTTTCTAGGAAGGGTTCTGTTTCAACTATGTCTCGAATGTAATACTAATAGTTGTATAGTCCCGTAAATGCTCTTTCTAACTCAGCTATGGATTGATTGTGATCAACTTATGGTCTTGGTAAAGCTCGTTGACGATCTTGAATTTCGATGCCATCATCACTACCGCATCCAATAGCTGAATCTATGAAAAGTTCAAATTGACTATCTAACTTTGGAAGTCCTTGATTTCTATGCTCAGCATTTATCCGGTCTCTAAATAACACTGATATCTCCAAGCTGTCTTCTGCTAATGAATATCTGTGGTCTCCAATTTGAAATCTTGCCGCGCTGAAAGCTGCCTCCGAAGCTACTGATGATCCTTGAAATGCAAGCACATCCTTCACCATCGTACTAAGTTTTGGAAATTGAGCTCCACGATTCCTCCACCAGTTCAATAATTCTGGTATACCATCATCGTTTGTAATATCATCCGTACCCTGTTCAAGATATTTAACAAATTCACATTTATTAGAAGAGTCAAGACCAAGTTTATGTTTCACTCGTCCATGAGCACCTACTTGATTCATAGACGTTTGAGGATTTTCAACATTATGTAAGAATGAATATTTATCATACATTTCTTTTGCAAAGAGTTTTATACTATTTTGACATGTTACCAAATCAGGTTCTTCTTCAGGTTGAATATCTAAATTCTGATAAATGCATTCAACTAAAGCTTTTGCACAATATTCTTTATATTCGGGGTTGAAAAGAATTGCAGTTAAATAAATTTGAGGAATAGGAAAAAAAATATTTCTTAAATTTTGAAATCATAACTTCAATAGCAGAGGTAAATAAAGTATTTGTTTTATACAGAAAAAATAGATGAAATCTCACATATGTGTATTAAAATTTCAGAAATAGTAGGATAATATATTCCAGAAAAATTTTTAGTAGCATCATAAAATGATTTCAAAAATATTCTAAGTTCATTTACTTCATCCCAATCACTATCATTAATTTTTAATTCAGGATAAGCATTATGATTATTAAATAGCGTAGTAATAGGTTGCCTATATGCATAAGCAACTTCAAGCATATCATAAAAGGAATTCCATCTAGTTTTTACATGCTTCGGAACTTTTCTAAACGGAAGTTTAAATGCATTACAAAGTTCTTTAAATTGATTAATTCTACTACTACTATTCATATGAAAAATGTAAAAACAAGCATTATCAATTTTATCACAACTATTTTCAAATAATTTCACACCGTCACTAACAACCAAATTTAATATATGCGCGTCACATCTAACATGAAAAGCATATTTACTAATAGGACAAAGTCTAGGTTCTAGCATATTAATTGCATTTAAATTAGCAGAAGCATTATCTAAAGTAATACTAACGACTTTATCACAAAGACCGAAAAAATCTAAAATTTCCAACACAGTAGTAGCAATATAAATTCCGGTTTTTTTTCTTTTGACAAATTTTATAACCAATAATTCTTTTTTGTAAATTCCAATTATAATCGATCCAATACGCAGTAACAGTTAAATAATCAAAACCATTAGGACTACTACCCATATCAGTAGTAATAGCAACTCTACAATCCATTAGTTCAAAATAGGCACGTAAATATTGACAATGTTTTTCTTGAAATTCAAAAATATCTCTTTTAACCATGCTTCTTGATAAACCTTTAAAACTAGGATTATATGTTTCACGAATATATGCAATAAAACCCGGATGTTCTCCAAAACTAAAAGGTAAACCACAAACAACAACCATGTTAGCAAAGTTTTCACGATCACGATCCTTGTTATAGGTTCGATGTGTAAGAGGACCACTTGGGTTCGAAGTATTTAATTCACTTTGAACCATATTTGATCCTCTAACCGATTCTTCAACATTACAATTTTCAAGAACTTCAAGAGAAGACATATAATCAAACAACTCTTTACTATGCTTGTTAATCAAATGTTTTTTTAATCCCCCGATTGAACCTCCAGTCCCACCAGATGTATATTTAAAATGTTGTTTACAAAGATTACATATACTAAAAGTTTTTTCTTCATTCAAATAACAAAATTTCCACACATGTGATTTTAAAGAACGTTGTACCTTGGTCTTACCTCTAGTTGGAATAATAGGGGGACGAGTAGTTCCAACCGGAGGTGGAGCTTCAACACCTATACTATTGAGGTCGGGGCTAGTCGGTGTATCATCTAAATCTACTTCTTCATCTAAATTTAATTGTTCATCCATTTCCACTTCTTCATTTTCTTGATTAATACCATAATGTCTTTCATAGAGTTCATGGGGAATCATAGGAGTATCCGAATTAATATTTATAGAACCGGGACGGGAAAAACTAGTTTCATTCACATGCGTAAATTCATCTGTATTCATTCTAAAAAGAGGAATTTTATATTTAGAAGAACTAGCACCTTTATTAGTTTTTTTTAACTAATTTTTTTACTGATTCTGCTAGACCTCTTTTACTTCCACTTTTTTTAGAAGACTCCATGATATAAAATTATAAATTACAAAATACGAAACTTAACAAGAACAATAATATAACAAGGACAACTTACAAGTTACAAATAATAAATACCAAAAATAAATATAAGATTAGAGAGTGGAACGAAGTTACCAAACGTTTGTGTAAGAACAAACGATTATAATGAAAATTAAAATATTGATGTCGAAACTTGAAATTTGAAGAAGATTCCTCCTCCGAAATACACCAAATGACCAAATGATATAAAGAATTTAGAACTAAATTAAATATTGAAAATTTGAAATTTTTGAATTTATAATCCGTAATTGCTAAATTTTATAAGTTATAAATATGAATGGAAATATATATTCTCTCAAAGACTCAAACTTATGTTTGTAAGTTGTAACTTTGTATATAAAATTTTAGAAATCAACTCTAATTTATAAAACAAAAAAACTAGCCGTTTTAATTTTTTCCGTTTAAAATTACCGTTGGTCCGGGAAAAGGGTAGGGGGCGGGGGGCCGGGCTGCAGCAGTGAGCAGACAGCA
>NC_028641.1:23902353-23907093 GCF_001406875.1 Solanum pennellii | reverse complement strand
AAAACAAAAAAACTAGCGGTTTTAATTTTTTCCGTTTAAAATGACCGTTGTCCGGGAAAAGGGTAGGGGGCGGGGGGCGGGGGGCCGGGCTGCAGCTGCAGACAGCACTGCAGCTTTATCAAAAGCTGCAGAGTGCAGACTGCAGACTGCAGGAAAGCAGGGGCGGGCAGTGGCTCGTGCCAAGTGTCAAAATATAAAATATAATTTATAAAAAATATAAATATAAATTCTATAAAATATAAAATATAAAAAAATTAATATATATTAAATAAACCGGAACCGGACCGGACCGGAACGGAACCAGAATGAACCGGGTGTACCGGTACCAAATCACGGTTCCGTCCCGTTCCGTGTACCGGTTCAGACTATCCCGTCCCTTCCCGTAGGCAACCGAAACGGGATGAACCGGAACGAACCGGAACGAACCGGAACGGTACCAGTACGTCCCGTTCCGTTGACCAGTCTTAGTTAGTAATAGGTCATCTACAAAAATTAAATGAGAAAGTTCTGGGCCCTTACCAACTATTTTGATAGGTTTTCATGTCTTCCTCACTACTTTCCTGGTGATGCTCCTAGATATATTTTCCATGCATAGTATGAATATGTAAGGGGACATAGGGTCCTCTTGGCGTGTATCCCTTGTTAGTTCGAAGAACTACATTCTAGAACTATTTACTAGGATAGCTACTTTGCTAGACAATATACAAGACATAATAAGGATAGTAATCTTGCGAGGGAAATTAACGGATTATAGTGTATTTTTTACATAAGACCATTCTATTTTATCGAACGCCTTTTGCAAATCTATGACTAAGTTACGTTTATTTCCCTTCATTCTTTTAAAATAGTTTACTAACTCCTGAACTATAATGGTGATGTCAGCTGCCTGTCTGTTTTCCAAGAAACTCGCTTGATTTTTCCCAATTAATCTATTTAGTAAGGGTTTGATTCTACTAGCAATTATTTTTGTTATGATTTTGTAGGTGGTGTTACAAAGGCTAATAGGTCTAAAAAACTTTAGGCAAGAAGCATTTTTGTTTTTGGGATCAAGCATACATGGGTAGTATTTTTTAGGATCAATGGTACCTTTTGTCAAGGCATTTTGGCAAAAGGTGATCACTTAAGCTCCTAGCGCATCAAGTATCATTGGTAGAAGAAGGGATGAATTCCGTCAGGACCGTGGCCTTTGTTTGGATGCAAAGAGTTTAAAGCTCTCCATATTTCCTCTGGTGTTAAGTCTAAATCAAGAGTTGTATAGTCGAAGTTTTGAAGTATATTTTAATGGCGATTAAGGCTTATAGAAGATTTATTATGGTTTGTTTGGAAAAGAACTTTGCAGATGTACGTGGTTTGTTCGATAATATTTTTGAGGTTGTACACCTAATAACCGTTTTCTAATTGTAAAGTATTAATTCTGTTTTATCTTCTTCACTTTAAAGTAGAAATGTGAAAGAATTTAGTATTTGCATCACCCTAATTTATCCAGTTGGTTCTGGATATTAATGCCCATAAATCTTCTTCAGCCTTAAGGATTAGGTTGTATTCGTTTATCAAAGTTTGCTCATGATTTTGGAGGAAGGAACTTCCCATATATTTGGGTGAGGATTGGATTCCTTGAAGTCTGTTGTATATGTTCCTTTTCTTCATAAATATCTCTCTAAAAACCGCTTTGCTCCAATTTGTGGATTCAATTTGAAAAGTTTAAATGTCCATGGTTATGTTATTTTGACTATCCCATACTTTACGATTACTTTTTTGAAGTTTGAATGGGTAATCCACATAATTTCTAATGTAAAGAATTCATTTTTTGTCTTGTGAGGATTTTATAGAGGGATACTAATAGAGGGCAGTGGTCAGAGTGGGTCCTCGGTAAGTGGAATACTTGCGCATCGTGGTATTTTTGCAGCCACTCATTGTTTGCTAAGAATATGTCCAGCCTTTCAAAAATTAAAGATGACTTATTAGTAAATCTTTTATTTAGCCACGTGTATTTGCTCTCTTTATAACCCATATCTATAAACTCAAAACAGTTTATTGTTTCTAGAAATTCTGTTGTACGATAGTAGTCTATAGGGTTCCCGCCCTTTTCTTTCGTGATTGAACAACAATTCATAAAAATCTCCCCCAGTAACCCATATACCATAGTTGTTGTTTTTTATTTGTTTTAGGTTCTCCCGCATAATCTTACGATTAAATCAATGAGTACTGGTATATACACAGCTAAATAACCAAGTAATGTTAAAATGACTTACCTTGATCATCGCATGGACTTCTTGATTAGTTGTGGCTATCTCATCAAGCTCCAGAAATTTGTCGTCTCATAACACTATGATACCTCCTGAGTTCCCATTTGCTGGAACCGCTATCATTTTATTGAACAAGAAGCTATCAAGGAGAGTTTGATGACTTTGCAAGGGATCTGAAGTTTCTCCTAAATTCAGGGCCATTTCACCCTCTATAGTTCCATATAAGTATATTCATTGATCTATTTAAGTTTCATGGAACAATCAACTCCTCCTGTTCTCTACCTATAGTACTTGGTTCCTTAATATTGGGTTCATTACTAGAATTTCCTATCAGTGGATTTACCAGAGGCCTTATATTTAGCGAGCTTTTTCTTAAGTTCGGGTGGAAATAAGGATGAAATTATTTTCGTACTGAGCTTTGAAATCATTATTTTTATTTCTATTAGTACTGTGATTTCTATTCTGGTTTGCCGCATTAATTCTAATGTTTCTTCTATTTCTACTGAGTTTGTAGTACGAAGGGGAGCTTGGGGGTTAGGATGAGGTGGAGTTGGTACCTGAGATGTCGTAGTTGTTGTCGTTCGTCACCTGATTTGAGCTCCTTATTGAACGTTCAGGACTATCACCTAAAGTGCGACACCCTGCTAGTAAGCCTTGAGAGGGTTGTATAGGAGGTCCGTCATATAGTTTGACAAAGGTGATGGACAGAAAGACATATCATCCTATTGGGGTACTTCTAGTGGGTAGAGTAATGGGATCTCCCAGGTGGGTATGTAGAAGAATGTGTAACATCTCTTAACCCTAATATCTACAAACTAAAATAATCACTTTTGGAAAGAAAGGGGAAAATCTGAAACAAATTTCCTAAGTTAAGGAAGTGAGTTTTGGTCATTTTCAAACGGCTATAACTTCTAACTTAGGATGATTTAGTGTTAGTTCTTGATATGGTTGGTAAGACTTTGGAGAAATATTTTGAACGCCGCCGAGTTTGCGCATTTTCAATATCGTATGAATGAGATATTCCTATCGGAAGTTGGGCTGTTAGATTGGGGAAGGTCCTAATCCGGATTTAAGGAAGGGCAAGCTAGTCTTTTTACCCATTTATTTACTATTAGGGATTTATTTGGGGTAAAAACAAGTGTTAGTCAGATTAGAAAGTTTAACTTTACGCTTAGGGATTGGAAAAGAGAGAAGAGAAGAAGGAAATGGGAGAAGGATCAAGGTTTCGCCAAGACGCCAAGGAATTTCGAGTGGAATTCATTGGGGGTGATCCCTATCAAGGTATGTGAGATTTTTTCATTTTGGGTTAATTCATCCACACGCCAAACTTTTTTCAATTTAGTGGTTTTAGAATTATTAACATGATTAGAAGTGAATTCTTGATGAATCTTGTCGAATTCCTATTTGGTTGAGTTGTTTGAATGCCCATTGATCTTGATTTGTAGTTTTCGATGTTGTTTTTGAGTTAGATCTATTGGGTATTGAAGGTATTGATGATCCTAAGGTTTTGGGAAAAGAATTATTGAGGTTTAGGGGATTTAGCGTTGAAAAATAAAGAGAGAAGTTCGTCAGCCACACCAGGGCAACACCAGGACCGGTGCACCCCATTTGCGCCAGAAAGACCTGGGGCAGCCCGCCTGCAGCACCAGAAACGTGCCTCTGGCCAATTGGTCTAGCGTGGCACGCCTTGAACGCACCCGAATTGGTGTTTTACGCCCAGATTTCGTAGTTTAGCCTTTTTAGATCCTTCTAATGTATATTAACACTCTCCAATGATTCCAATTACTTCAAATGATTTATAAACATCTAGGAATCATCAAAAACAGGAATCATACCTTGAATTCATAATTCAATTTAAGGAAATCTAGGATCAAAGTCAAAGAAGTTAAGAGTCAAGTGTAAAGTTAAGAAGTAAGTCAAAGCAAAATTCTTAAAGGTTTTCAAGAGTCTTTACTAGATGTTTTAACTTTGTTTTAAGGCTCAAGGTTTTCAATAAACTAAGATTTTCCAAAAGAGATTTTAACAAGAAAAGGGAACATTGATTCTGAGATAGTTTTTTAAAGCTAAGTGTTGAGCAATTATCTCAATCCAAAGAAAGGAAGTTGTTTTTAAAAGCATGAGCTAAATTATATTTTGGGAGTAGTATTGAGCACCGACGTAGGGATCAGAGTTCATATTAACTCAAGTCTCCATGAAAACCATGCAGTCATCATGGTTATTAACGGGTCATACTTTTTAGATAATCACGTAAGTTAAGCTAGTAATTCACTAGTTAAGAAGTTTTATGCGACGAAAAAGTATATGATAGTTTTGACAGCGTGGGCAAGACGTTGTATCACAACTTAGGCTCATAGTGGTGGTTGTCGGTTAGAGAATCTCCCACAAAACCATATTACTTCATATATAAGTAAAGTTGAGTTTGTTGTTGCATTTTCTTTAATGAACTAAGTGTTTACATTGTTTGACATGCTTATATATATATATATATATATAT